>NW_027361998.1:6690000-6905000 GCF_039654945.1 Dendrobates tinctorius | reverse complement strand
CAACCCCGGAAATACTCGGTTGATCATCACTATCAATATCTTTTTAATTCTTCATGTTGTGCGGTGGCAGCTGTAAAATGATATCTATATGTTATGTGATCTTCTTTGCATTTGCACACCTGGTCCAGCTCGGATTCCATGTGATATAGTTTTCATTCACTTAGCAACTTTTGAATAAATGGAAAAAGATTGTCCTTAAACTATAAATAAAGACTGGTGGTGTTATCAGAATTCTCATAGAAAAGGTGAGATGTCTGATTCCATGGAGGGTGATACTTATGTCTTGAACCTGGGTCTCGTGACCACAGCAGCAATTGCTCTAATACCCGGACTGGTGACACATTTATTCATCTTAGGCGTCCATGTTAAGGACTGGTTGAAGAAAAGACCTCTGGCTTCAGTTGACCATATTGTATCTTCTCTTGGTTTTTCGAGAATATGCGCCCAATTGGCTCTTACTTCATATTTGTTTGTGGATATATTTTTATCGAGCAGCCTGCACTATGATGTAACTCTACATATTATTGGTATGGCTTATATTTTCTTTTCACATGCTAATCTTTGGTTAACATCTCTGCTCTCCATCGTCTTCTGTCTGAAGATCTCCATCCTCCGCACCAGACTGTTCCTGTATCTGAGGAGGGTGATATTACCCAGGACTGGTCATTTCATTGCAGCCTCAGGACTTCTCGCTACTTTGAATTGTTTGATTCACCAGTTGACAGCCCAAACTACGGTGACCAATGCCGAAAAATACAATACAACCATAGATTGCGTTTACCAAATTTCTGGATATAGTTTTTATATGGGAGCCTTCATCCCACTGCTTGTTTTCTTCACCTCCTCCGTCCTCCTCTTCATGTCATTGTATCATCACACAGTGAAGATGAAGATGAGCAGTAATTTATCCATCAATTTGGAGACATATTACTCAGCGATGAAATTCATATCCTTCACCTTCATGTTTAACACTACATATCTTCTCGGTCATTTTGCTTCTATTTATTATTACTTTTTTAACTGTGTGATGCTTCAATGGCTTTATATTATATTGGACTTTCTACAGGTTCTCCATTCATTGTATTTGATTTATAGAACAAACAAACTCCGGGTTCATATGTCCAATGTTTTGCAGACTGTAATGGAGTTTATAATCAATAGAAAAGTTGCAGAAACCTGAGAAAATTAACAGAGAATATAGAAAAAATAATATTTGTCATGACACATTGTACTTTATGTTAACTGTATATTTACATTGATAATTTTGCAAAATGTCTGTGATTTTTGTAAATAAATGTAAACCTTGTAAAAAAAATTTGCAAATTTTAAACTTTGAATGTTGATTATCCATTTAATTCAGATTGTGATAGCACACGGAACAATTAATAAACAACCTTTACTTCACGTCTGCTGTACATCAGAATCATTTGTAAAATTTTTATTTTATTTAGTTAGGAATAGGATATTAGAAGGTTTAAAAATGTAGCATTAATTACTAATTACTCATAACTGGAGTACCAGCCTAAAATCCACAAATGTTTATCACACGGACGTATGAGACGTGTCACAGATATACCACACTGTCAAATATGTTTCTTTGTTTTCTGGTGGGTGCAAAAGACTGCTGGAGAAAACGAGAGTAACAGACTGCCCAAAAAAGGGAATTTAGGGCTAAAATGCTTCAATTTCTGGCACTCGGATGTATGAGGCATGTCAGAGATAGACCCCAATGTAAAATGTGGCCTGTTTTTTTTTTTAAAATGAAACATAGTGCTGTATATATGTAGGGAAGGTGACCTGATGGACGGACTTATTAGTAAGAAGAAAGGAGGGTTTGCACAGTTTAGGCAGATAGCAGTTATGACAGTGGGGAAACAGCTAGGAAAGTGTAGATGACGTGCAGTACCTTGGGTTGACCACTAGATGGCAGGGAGGAGTGTAAGTTCAGGACTTGATATCAGCTTAGGGCTTTAGAAACCGTTGGTCATGGGGGCGGAGTTACAGGGAAGCCGGAAAGCTATAAATTTGACAGGAGGGTTCCAGTCCCCAGGGGGAGCTCAAGTGACAGGAAGATTACGACAGTTGGTGCACTGTGAGGAGAACCTAACCAGGGGACTGAGGAGAGAGAAAATTAGCGGGGTGGTCCTGACACGAAGTACTGCAGTGTAGACAAGGCTCCGGATGTGGGACACCGTATTGGGAATGACAATTGACCAGCAAATTACTGTTGGTGTACAGGCCTAAGGCAACCACAGAGACGGAGCTGTCAGAGCGTTCCTAAGTGTAAAGGGACGGTGCGTATATACACGTCTCAGGTGATAAGTACGTTGTGCCGAAGTGTGCTGTAACCGGAGAGCCTTGAAGAGGATTGTGGTGTGCTGCGAGGCCGTCAGACGGACGGCGAGTGAATAAACTTGGACCTGTTGCACCCGAAATCTGCCTCCATCTTGTGTCTATACGTCACTGCGCGGTATGCAGAGGGACCACCCCCCAGTCCGGCCCACCAACCCTACATATACCTACAGTTTCACCCTGTACTAAAAAGTAAATCGCCGTAAACTGGCAAAACTTTGAGCACCAACACATATGAGCTGGCACGGAGATACCACTACGACAAATTTGTGCCCTGTTTTTTTTTATTTTTGGCCTAACTAGTGCTCTATATAAGCTAAGTTTCACCTAGGACAAACAAAGAAAACCGCTGTAAACTGGCAAAACTTTGAGCACACACAGGTATGAGCTGGAACGGAGATACCACTACAACAAATGTGTGGCCTGTATTTTTTTTTGGCTAAATACTGCTGTATTGAATGACAGTGACAGCCAGGCCAAAAAAGAAAATTGCACGGAGATACCCCACCAAAAAATGTGTGGCCTGTATTCCAATTACTCCTGGGGCTAGCTATATATGGCTAATATATCTTACAGGTAGCAGCAGCACCAGAACACAGGAAGGGAATGGACCCTCTTGATGTATGCAATGCTCTATATGCACACAGTGCCTGCAGGCCTTGCACTGATGTGTATAGAGCGACGTACAGTACCCTGCCTACCTAACACTTGAACCTATATACTCCAGAATTAGGCCTTATAAGGATGTTGCTTTAGCTGGATTTGAGTTGTTTAGGATGGTAGACCCCACACTCACTAATAAATCCCCAATTCTGACCCTATCAAGGCAGCCGCTCTCCCTACACTATCTAAGTCCGGAGCTGAATGAGCCGAGCAGGGCGACGTCCAGTCTCTTATACCCCTGATGATGCTGTGCGGCCAGCCAATCACTGCACGACCACAACAAACATGGCTGCCTGGCAGACAATCCCTGCAGCATCATTGGGTGTTAGGCGTCGGGTTCCTGTCGCTGCACAGCAGGAATCCCGAGCCTTGCATTCAGCAGTCTCCCATTCCTCTCCAGCCGCAGAGGAGGCTGCTCAGCAGACTCGTCGATCCCGGCGCTCTGCTCAGACCAGCTCTATGGGTTTGGTTGCTGGTGCCACCTCTGGTCCAGCTATAGCAATGCATGCTGGTCAGCAGCGAGCTACTCCAGGGACTAAGTCTTCCTTTCCGTCCACTGAGCATGCCCGTGGGACGATCTCTCATTGGAGATCAGAGGTCACATGCTCAGGTCCTTCTCCAGCTTGGATTGGACCATCAGGAAGGTCAGGAAGGTCCTGGAAGGATGCGGCTATAAAAGGTTTGCATGGCTGCTCGGCCATGCGCTAATGTAGACAAAGATTTAGACCATGTGGAGTGAGTGTTGTATGCATGTATGAATGTCTGTGGTGAATGACTCATTGGAAACCCCTACCCTTGGCACGCATGTGTTGTGTAACCTAGCCTGCTAGCGCCCAGGCTGAGGTCCAGGTAGAGGCAGAGTCAGAGACTGGCATCAACATCCACCGGTGTCTTTGTCTGTATGCCACGGTGCACATAATCTGCACTCCTCGGTGGTCAGCGTTTATTAAAGGCGTCCGCAGGTGCGACGCCGCACGCTCAGTAAGTCTAGAGGGACTCAGACATCGTGTCCTTGGGGCTGAGTTCTGTGACCGCATACTGAGCGCTCTCTTGCCGAGTGCTGTGAGTATAACAGGCTCCGGCATTTGTGTTCAGCAGTACTGCGGCTCTGTGTCGTAACAGAGTTTGCTTCTGTTCACACTGGGTGAGGTTAACCCACGTGTGACCTTTTGTATACCGCTTTATACTTCCGCCATTACTAAGCAGCAGTTTACCACCCCTGTACGGTGGACCCCGGGCTGCGAACACACCTCACTACTATTTTATTATTTGGTGCGTTCCGCCAGCCCAAACATTGGGTCTCTAAAGTCTGCCAAAAATACTGGGTGGAGACTGGAGTTCCCGCTGAGTAATCCCAGAAATGCTCGGTGCTCGCCGAGTACACCGAGTACCGTGATACTCGGGCGAGTAACGAGTAGTGGCGAGCACATTCGCTCATCACTAATGTAAATGTTATAAATGAAAAACATAAATAATTTCCAGGACGTCCCTCCTGACAGCACCATGGAGGTCATCCTTGAGAGAAGGTACTTAAGTGTGAAAATTACCATTGTGGATCACGATCATGTGGATCGGGGGGGGGGGTCCCTCCTCTCCTTCATCCTGTCAAGAGGCCTGAGGCTGCCAGCTCTGGAAAGACACCAACAGAGCAGGGGGATCCTGGTCTTTGAGCCGCTTCCCTCTTGCGGGGTGCTACCGGTTCCATTGCTTGCTTCCGGCATTGGTCTTCCAGGCCATTTGCTGCATCTGCATACAGCATGTGATCTTCCAGTGACGTAATTCAGGCGCTCGGCCAGCACGACTGAGGCTTCGATACCCAGCACAGTGTGCGTTCCATGGTGAAGTGCTGGAAGACAAGGTAGTATAAAAACATTACCTGTGTCAATGGGGATGCGCTTTTGCAGCTGAACATTATGGAAGATTGAGGCAGTTCAGATGCCCCATTGGAGCAGACCCTGGTACTGTGAGTTGGCTATAGGGGGATTTATTGGCTTGGAGGCTTATGTGTTCAGTGTTTTTTCGGACAGGAGAACTCCTACTGTGTTAGCAACATACCGAAGTCCTGTTCTGACAGGCAGGGTCTCCGGCATGTCTCTTCACTCACCCCTGCTGCGGTCAGTTCTTCCCTTCCCCATGCTCTGCATAATTCCAGCTGGTCCTCTGGCCATGTCCTTGGGGCACGCGCATGTGCACTCCCTCCCTCTTAAAGTGCCAGCGCGTGCACTTGCTATTCCCTCCCCAGCCAATACCTGTGGGACATTATGTATATATTGCTTCCTTCACACTGGGGAGGTGCCTGAGCAACCTTCCTGTTTAGCAATCTAAGTTGTGTAAGGTTGAAAACCAGTCCTTGCTGCACTCAGATGCAAATCCTGCTTGCTGCACTTTCGTGTAATTCTTGCCCGCTGCGCTCAGATACAAATCCTGCTTGCTGCACTCTCGTGTAATTCCTGCCTGCTGCACTCTAACATTGCAGCCTACAATCCAAGGTGCAGGTGCATCGGACCTTCCCTGGCCCAGATGCCCTTTGCAAATAGATTATCCTTTATACCGTTCTGTGAACCTTGCCAACAGTGACTATATAATTAAAACCCTATGAGGGTTGAAACGTTATGTTCTTGTCACCTCACCATTTTCACTATCCCTGCACCAATTCCTTAATCATGAGTTGTCTTATTGCTGTATCTATATCTGCACAATAAAGTCTACACAAGCATCCATCAAGAGTGTGCGGTGATTGAACATTACTCTGCTGCACTCTAAGTGCACATCCTGCCTGCTGCACTCTGATGCAAATTCTGCCTGCTGCACTCTGATGCAAATCCTGCCTGCTGAACTCTAAGTGCAAATCCTGCTTCCTGCACTCTGATTCACTCTAACACAAACTCTGCTGCATTCTGACATGAACTCTGTCTGCTGCACTCGTATACGAACTTGGTCAGCTGCACTCTGATGCAAGCCCTGCCAGTTGCTCCATCCAGTCTGTTCTTCTGTCCAGTCTGTCCAGCTTCTGCACGTCCATTGGTCTGTCTTGGAATGGCACCTGGTGTTCATCGGTGCCAGGTCAAACCTTACCATCAGAGGCTCTAGTGAACAGTCAGGTGATCACATAGTAATGCCCCTCCAGGCTCTCCACGGTCCGTAGCACAGTAGTTCCACAAACCACGTCCGTGACATACTGCACTGATCTTATAACCTAGGAAGAACACCAGAAAGGCTGGATCACGAATAAGAAGAATGAGAGATAGCTACTCAGAAGGAGGGAAGAAATACTATATTTCCTCCGAGTATACAGATGAGTTTCAGATAAAAAGAAAGGATTTCTGGAAGGCAGGTTTAGAAGATTCCAGTCTTTTTGTAGGTCTCGTTCCTCTAAAAGGCAAGATTATATAGAGAAGGGGAAGCCAGGCAGATGGAGCTACCCAAAAAGTGGTAAAGGTTGTGGTTCCCTCATATGTTCAGGATCAGGATGAGGAAAGTTATGACACCAGAGCAGAAAGGGGCGGCTCAGTTGGTTTTTAGATGGCTGACAATCTATTTCTAAGGATCAGTTGGTTCTGAGAACAATTTCGGATGGCTAAAAGATAGTATTTGTCAAATGCCTTCCATAAAGATTCATACTCTCAACATATCAGTTCCCAGATGCCCTTGCACTCATGTGGCCAGATAGAGATGTTCTGATATCATCCGGAGCAATAGTTCTGATCGCCCAAGCAGGAAAGTTCCAGGGGCACGATTCGAACCTCTTTTCCATCAAGAAGTCTTCAGGCTAATAAATCCCTTGAATCATTGGGTCACGTACAAAAGGTTGAAGATGGAGACCATAAAAGAATTTTCATTACCAATTTCAATGTCTCCCGTTCAGTCTAGCCTCAGCCCCTTGCGTGTTCACGGAACTAGATATTCTTAGGTTTCCTCCTGGACTCCCATCACAGAACATTATTCATGCCTGTGGACAAACAAGTACTACTAAGAGACAGGATTTGATCCTTCCTAAAGGTTCCTCATTCGATCAGATTAGCTATGAGGATTCTGGGGATAATTACGTCCTGAAATTCCCTGTGTACGGTGGAGTCAGTTTCAAGAGAGATTAAAAAAGCAGTTCTATCAGCATGGGACAGACATGACGTAAACCAAGATAGAGAAACATTCCTATATCAGGTGGTGAAAAAATCCCTGATATGGTGGACTACCCCCAAAAACCTTCAGGTAGGGATCCCCTAGATTTCCTCTCCCTGTTGGACTATTACCATCAACGCAAACCTCTCAGGATGGGGAGCTCACGTACAGGGGAAATTCCTGCAAGGAATCTGGTCTCCCAATATTTAATTCGGAACCTTCAATAAAGAGAGAGCTTTGGGCTGTGTGGGAAGCTCTGCAAGAGTGTCGATCTTGGCTCAAAGGAAACCATGTAAAGATACTCTCAACAACGGTTTCTTTTCTGCATCATCAGGGGGCTCCAAAGCATCATCCCCTACGATACCTAGCCTCAAAGATCTTCCTATTGGCAGAGGAAATTATACTGTCAATTTCAGTGGTGCACTTGAAAAGTTCTCAGAACCAAGTGGCAGATTACCTGAGCAGGCAAAAAGTATATCCTTCAGAGTGGGAATTGAATGGGGAAATATTTCAAAAGTTTTGCCATGGCTGTGGACCCCCTCAGTAGATCGATTTACAACAAGGAAAAAAAAGAAAGTGGCGAGATTCTATTCTCTGAGCCAGTTAGACAATCGCGAGGGGATCAACGCTCTGACTCAGGTCTGGAGCGAAAGCCTGTCATATGCTTTTCCACCTCTTTCCTAGATTCCCAGAGTTCTAGAAAGTTCCAGGAGAACCGGGTACTTTAATTTCAAGCTATTGAAGACAACATTTCACAGGAGAGAGAGGACCCTGCTGACTATCAAAGCTTAAACTCTGCAAAAAAGAGGAAGGCTCCCCTGACCATAAGAGCTTACACTCTACAGTAGAGAGATAGAGAGGACCCCACTGACTATAAGAGCTTACATTCTACAGGAGAGAGAGGACCCCACTGACCATAAGAGATTACACTCTACAGGAGAGAGAGGACCACACTGACCATAAGAGCTTACACTCTACAGGAGAGAGAGGACAACGCTGACCATAAGAGATTACACTCTACAGGAGAGAGAGGACAACGCTGACCATAAGAGATTACACTCTACAGGAGAGAGAGGACAACGCTGACCATAAGAGCTTACACTCTACAGGAGAGAGAGGACCCCACTGACCATAAGAGATTACACTCTACAGGAGAGAGAGGACCTCACTGACCATAAGAGATTACATTCTACAGGAGAGAGAGGACCACACTGACCATAAGAGATTACACTCTACAGGAGAGAGAGGACAACGCTGACCATAAGAGATTACACTCTACAGGAGAGAGAGGACAACGCTGACCATAAGAGCTTACACTCTACAGGAGAGAGAGGACCCCACTGACCATAAGAGATTACACTCTACAGGAGAGAGAGGACCTCACTGACTATAAGAGCTTACACTCTACAGGAGAGAGAGAGGAGCCCACTGACCATAAGAGCTTACACTCTACAGGAGAGAGAGAGGACCCCGCTGACCATAAGAGCTTACACTCTACAGGAGGTAGACAACCCCGACTACCATAACAACTTGCACTCTGCAGAAGAGAGAGACTTACCCTGTTGTTCAGGAGATGGAAATGACCATTCTGTACAAATTGTACTCTTCTGGGAATCGCTGCTTTATTTTGGCCTCAGTACTGACCACCACTGTACAAGGAATGATAATCTGCTAGATGTCATAGTTGCAGGGCACTATGGGGAGACCGCGTGGCAACATAAAATGATTTTAGCCCGCTATCCAATGCTTCAGCAGTGTGGCAAATGGTGCTGAGCAAGGTTTGTTTTTTGGTGAACCATGAATTGATTGATTATTGAAAGGTTTACATTTGCATGAAATTACAAATTCCAGGAAATTTGACTCAAATTTCATTCTCTGAAAATTCTACTATTAAATGTTTCTCAATACCATAAGGATATCTCTGGCCTGACTAATATTTGAACCAACACAATAGAAGATGGAGAAACACTACAAGATACAATTCATAGCAGCACAATTCTAAAAGCCTCCAGAGGAAAAAGTGCAAACAATATAGGTATCAACCAGGAGAAGACTTTCCCTATCTATTTAATTCTTCATGTTGTGCGGTGGCAGCTGTGAAATGATATCTATATGTTATGTGATCTTCTTTGCATTTGTACACCTGGTCCAGCTCGGATTCCATGTGATATACAGTCATATGTAAAAGTTTGGGCACCCCTATTAATGTTAACCTTTTTTCTTTATAACAATTTTGGTTTTTGCAACAGGTATTTCAGTTTCATATATCTAATAACTGATGGACTCAGTTATATTTCTGGATACAAATGAGGTTTATTGTACTAACAGAAAATGTGCAATCTGCATTTAAACAAAATTTGACCGGTGCAAAAGTATGGGCACCCTTATCATTTTCTTGATTTGAACACTCCTAACTAGAGTTGAGCGACTTTTGGTTTTTTAGGGTCGCGTTTCGTTTCGTGAAACCCGACTTTTCCAAAAGTCGGGTCGAGCAAGATCGTCCGATTATAGGGAAAAGTCGGGGTCGTCCCGAAACACGAAACCCAATGTAAGTCAATGGGGAATAAAAGTCGGCAGTGAGAGGAGGACAGGAAACACACCTACAGTGCCCATTTGAATGCCAAAAGCATCAATTCTTCTTACTTAAGCTTGTCAACCTTAATTTACTTCATAATACAAGTTACGCACTGAAAAATGGGGGTTATTTGGCTAAAGTTGTGGGGGGGGGAGGGCTGGCTGCAGGTTTTCATGTGCCCTGGGCGAAAGAGCGCCCCTTTAACACATACCACAACTCATCATGCTCCGATACAGAGCGCAGTTGTACGAGCACTCCATCTGCAGCTGCCACTGTTGCACACGATGTGTCCCCCTATCGAGCAGCTAGTGGAAAGCGTCAGCAGGCTGTGTTGCAGATGATGTGTTTGGGCGACAGACACACCGCCGAGGTGCTGGCCGAGTACTTGAAGCGACAAACTGAGTCATGGCTGGGCAGTGTACATCTTGAGGCAGGCAAGGTAGTTAGTGATAACGGCCGTAATTTTGTGGCAGCCATAGCCCTTTCAAAACTCAGCCACATACCTTGCTTGGCTCACACCTTGAACCTGGTGGTGCAGTGCTTCCTCAAAAATTATCCGGAGTTAACAGCCCTGCTCCAGAAAGTGCGAAGACTGTGCGCGCACATCCGACGGTCGCCTGTACACTCCGTTCGTATGCAGAAGCTGCAGCGATTGCTCCACCTTCCCAACCACCGCCTCATTATCGACATTGCAACAAGGTGGAACTCCACCCTGCACATGGTGGAGCGGCTGTGCGAGCAGAGGCAGGCCATAATGCATTTGTGGGAGGATACACGGCCAGGCACTTTGAGAGCAGACATGGAGTTGACAGGTGTGCAGTGGTCGAAGCTGAAAGACCTTTGTAAAGTCCTTCAGTGTTTTGAGGAATGCACACGGCTGGTAAGCGCAGACGACGCCATCCTAAGCATGAGCATCCCACTTATGCGTCTGCTCATGCAAACTTTGACGCACCTTAAGGAGCAGGCTTCTGCAGCCAATGTTGATGAGGAGGAAGAGGAGGAGGGAATCCTTGATGACATTCAGCCATTGTCTGCTCAGGGACCTCTCCTGGACGAGGTGGAGGAAGAAGAGGAGGAGGAGGAGGAGGATGATGGGGATGATTACTTAGGGGAGGAGGATGCATCTCGTGGGGCAAGTGAAAATGTTGGTGTGCCAAGGTCTGGTACAGGGTTTGTGCGTGACTGGAGGGATGTGGATTTTCCAGAAAGTGCTCCTCCACCCAGCACTCGCAGTGCATCATTGACACCGGGAACATTGGCCCACATGTCAGATTATGCCTTGCAGATCCTAAAAAGGGACCCCCGCATTTCCAAAATGATGAACGATGACGACTACTGGTTGGCCAGCATCCTGGATCCACGCTATAAAGGCAAATTACAAAACATCATGCCACTGGACAACCTTGACCTAATATTGGCTAATAAACAAGCAACTCTGGTAAATCGGTTGCTTGAGGCATTCCCAGCACACAGCAGCGGTGATGGTTCTCACACGAGCCGTACGGGCCGGGGGCAGCTTGGCAGAGGTGTTCGTGGTGCACACAGCAGAAGTGGCGTTGGAGACAGGGGTTTCATGACAATGTTGTGGACTGATTTTTCAAGTACCGCTCACACAACTGGTAATACTGCATCGATGGAAAGTAACAGGAGACAGCAGTTGTCAACTATGGTTACAAACTACTTTTCCTCCCATATCGATGTTCTACCACACAGGTCATTCCCCTTTGACTATTGGGCTGCTAAACTGGACACCTGGCCTGAATTGGCCCAATATGCCTTACAGGAGCTCGCTTGCCCAGCTGCAAGTGTGCTATCGGAAAGAGTCTTCAGTGCAGCTGGATCAATCCTGACAGAAAAAAGGACCCGTCTGTCAACCCAAAATGTGGATGATCTAACCTTCATTAAAATGAACCACGCATGGGTTTCCAAGGATTTTGTCCCACCTTCCCCTGATGACACATAGGGTGACAGAAAAATGGCTTGCTTTGGTCCACCTCTTCCTGGGACTTGACCTATTTCACCTTTTGCATCAGTTGAATGTCCAACATCAACATATGCCACTTTTTAAAACACTGTACGAGTGCCGTTGCCCTGGACAGGTGGGTAGGCCGACTCTTGGGCGCGGGCACTGGCACAGGGTCCCTCATAGTGCAATCAAGTGTCTCTGACGGTGGTGGTGCACACCCGCCGTCAGACACACCGCCGTACTATGAGGGGCCCAGTGCCAGTACCGACGCCCACGAGTGGGCCCCCCTTGCTTGGGCAGGGCCCCAGCATTTGCAATCTTTACCTCTCCCTGCTCCTCCGCTGTGTAGTCTGGGCCGTCAAATCCATACTGTGCCTGACACCATCTGAGCCTGCCTCCTGATGTATAGACATATATTTTGAATGTGTACGCTATCCATACATGTTATCCGGGGATACGGTACCCTTTCTAACCTTTGTGCAATCACGTGCAATCCATACTGGGCCTAACACCGTCTGAGCCTGCCTCCTGATGTATAGACATATATTTTGAATGTGTACGCTATCCATACATGTTATCCGGGGATACGGTACCCTTTCTAACCTTTGTGCAATCACGTGCAATCCATACTGGGCCTAACACCGTCTGAGCCTGCCTCCTGATGTATAGACATATATTTTGAATGTGTACGCTATCCATACATGTTATCCGGGGATACGGTACCCTTTCTCACCGTTGTGCAATCACGTGCAATCCATACTGGGCCTAACACCGTCTGAGCCTGCCTCCTGATGTATAGACATATATTTTGAATGTGTACGCTATCCATACATGTTATCTGGGGATACGGTACCCTTTCTAACCTTTGTGTAATCACGTGTAATCCATACTGGGCCTGAGAACGGCTGGCTAGCTGTTAAGCAAGCTACAGCACCTGTGGTTTGCACACGTAAGTTTTTCATTTTTTCAGGAATGACGGTTAGGCCTAATTCCGGAACTGCGGTTGACCTGCACTTACTGGGAAATCATCGTTCGCGGGTAATAATTGTAATCACAGATCCCCATCACTAACGTTGTTCAGCGGGTTATCTGCACCTGTAAGCGACAAACGCTGGCCTTTTCAGTGTAGCGCACATGCAGCCACGGACATGTAAGGGCATGACACACAAGTTATTGGCCAATCTCATGTTCCAGAGCCTCACGTGTCCCTCTAGTAAGCCGGACTCGGACCGCGGGGCATGACGGAGTCTCGTTCATTAACGGAATTAAGCTTGCAATGTGTACATCTTTTCTGTAGCTGGCATGGTTGAGGTTTCCCAGGTGGAGTCGAATTTAACCGTAGGCTCCACTCCTGGTGGTGCCCTTCTGGACATTCCTTTAAGGTTCAGCTTTGCAACCATACTGCCCACGTAAAACAAACACTTTGCCTTCATGAACGCTGTTTGGAGGGTCATGACTCATGGGAAAAATGCCGCCCAATCAGTTAACCTGCTAGAGAGATCCTTCGTTGCTCCCAAGCATGACATCACACTCCCTAGGAGGAAGGTAATGCCACTGTGGCGACCGTACTCCTGGGGGCGACACAAGTGCACTGATGCCCAGCCACTGCTCGATGAATCTGCTGGTACATTGACCCAGACCACTACATTCCCCTCGCACGCTACCCGGCCTGAATCTGACCCTGATGAAACTCAGGTTACCCTTCCCATATACAGTTCCATCTTACACGGTGACAAAGAGGAAGCTGCAGATGAAAGTGCAGGTTCGGCCCACCCGGCATCAGACACACCACCGTACTAACAGGGGCCCTGTGCCAGTGCCGTCGCCAACGAGTGGGCCCCCCCCCGCTTGCTCAGGATCACAGCACTTGCAAGGTTGAAATACTGTGCAGTGAGATGGAAGATGGGGACGACGAGGAGTCCAGACTAGTACAGGGATTCCCTAGCAAGGAGACTTATTTGATTGTTTTCAATGTTGGGACAGCAATTTTTGGGGAGCACTATACTCTGGAGAATGATAGATGGGGCCCACCATACACTGGAACATTCCAAAGGTGGACATCAGACACTGGAGCAGCATTTACAGGGCCCATTATACACTAGAGCATTAGAAATGGGGCCCATTATGTTTGGAGCATTATTTGGGCCCATAAGACAGTGGAGCTTCATCCATGGGGACCAACATATACTGTAGCATTATGTGGAGCTCATCATATACTGTTTCAAACATTATATGGGACCAATGATTCTGTATGGAGAAATAGATGGGCCTCGTCATGAGATGTAAAAAGTGAGGTATTTTTCATTGTACTATACCGCTATTTCTCTGCCGTATCGGAGCATGATGAGTTGTGGTATGTGTTAAAGGGGCTCTCTTTCACCCAGGGCACATGAAAACCTGCAGCCAGCCCTCCCCCCCCACAACTTTAGCCAAATAACCCCCATTTTTCAGTGCGTAACTTGTATTATGAAGTTAATTAATGTTGACAAGCTTAAGTAAGAAGAATTGATGCTTTTGGCATTCAAATGGGCACTGTAGGTGTGTTTCCTGTCCTCCTCTCACTGCCGACTTTTATTCCCCATTGACTTACATTGGGTTTCGTGTTTCGGGACGACCCCGACTTTTCCCTATAATCGGCCGATCTTGCTCGACCCGACTTTTGGAAAAGTCGGGTTTCACGAAACGAAACTCGACCCTAAAAAACCAAAAGTCGCTCAACTCTACTCAGAAGGACTATTTGTTGAGATGGACATGTGTTTGATATTGTGGTATACCTGCACTAACTAACACACAAGCAAATCTCTCCCTATCTCAGCAGCACCTCTCCCAACACTGCCTGAATACAGAGCAGACTGAGACAAGCATGGCGGCCAGCGTCGGACTGGCCCACCGGAGAATCTTCTCCGGTGGGCTCTGGCATCTGGTGGGCCCTGGCACCTGCAGGCATACAGGGCCAGCAGTTGCCTAGGGCCCCCGCTGCTCCAGGGGCCCCCAGCCAGTGGTGTGTCGCACACCATGCAGCTGCTATGGGGGCCCCTGCCAGTGGAGCAGCAGCGGGTGTCAGGAGGCAGGAGCCCCTGTCCCCGCTGCTAAAGAGAAATGAATATTCACTGCGAAGCAGGTCTCCACCCCCAGAGGCCCCGCCCCCAGCCCAGTAAGCCGCTCTGCATCAGGGCCGGCGCCGCCCTCAGTCCTCTCTGCTCCTGGCTCACAGCCGGTGCACGATGACGTCACTACATCGCGCACCCGCTGTGTGTCTGGCAGAGGGGGCAGCTCCTGACACTGAAGCCGGGATCAGCGTGGGAGCGAGGAGGAGAGGTGAGTATTGTGTTTTTTTTTTGTTTTTTTTTTTTTATATCTCTCTCGCTCTCTCTATCTGTCTCTCTCTCTCTATCTATCTATCTCTATATATCTCTCTCTCTATCTCTCTTATATCTATCTATCTTTCTATCTCTATCTATTATCTATATCTATCTATCTCTATATCTATCTCTATCCATTATCTATATCTATCTATTTCTATATCTATCTCTATCTATCTATCGCTCTATCTTTATATCTATCTTTCTATCTCTACATCTATCTCTATATCTATCTATCTATCTATCTCTATATCTTTCTATATATATATATCTATATCTATCTATTATGTCTATCTATCTATCTCTATCTATCTTACTCTATCTATCTCTATATCTATTATCTCTATATTTATTATCTATCTAGCTACCATCTATATCTATCTATCTTTATCTATATATATATATCTCTATCTAATATCTATATCTATCTATCTCTATACCTATCTATCTATTTATCTATC
This sequence comes from Dendrobates tinctorius, assembly GCF_039654945.1. Lineage (NCBI taxonomy): Eukaryota > Metazoa > Chordata > Amphibia > Anura > Dendrobatidae > Dendrobates > Dendrobates tinctorius. Next base: position 6,889,502 of record NW_027361998.1, on the reverse strand, counting down.
CGTTATCTATCTCTATATCTTTTCTCTGTATCTATCTATCTCTATATCTCTCGCTATCTATCGCTCTATCTCTATCTATCTCTATATCTATATCTATTTCTCTCTATGTCTATCTCTATATCTCTCTCTATTGCTATCTATCTATATATCTCTATCTATCTCTATATCTATCTCTCTGTATATCTATCTATCGCTCTATCTCTATCTCTATCTATCTTTATCTATTTATCTCTATATCTTTTCTCTGTATCTATCTCTCTCTATATCTATATCTATCTCTATATATATCTATTATCTCTATATCTACAGTATATCTATTTCTCTCTATATCTCTCTCTATATCTATCTATTTATCTCTATCTCTATATCTATCTCTCTGTATATCTATCTATCTTTCTATCTCTATATCTATCTCTATATCTATCTATCTTTCTCTATCTATCTATCTATCTATCTATCTATCTATTTATCTCTATCTATTATCTACATCTATCTCTATCTATCTATCTATCTATCTATCTATCTATCTATCTATCTATCTATCTATCGCTCTATCTATCTTTCTATCTCTACATCTATCTCTATATCTATCTATATCTATATCTATCTATTATGTCTATCTATCTAGCTATCTCTATTATCTATATCTACCTATCTCTATATCTTTCTATCTTACTCTATCTTTATATCTATCTGTTATCTCTATATTTATTATCTATCTTTATCTATCTTTCTCTATCTATTATCTATATCTATTTCTATCTCTCTATCTATTTATCGATCTCTGTATCTATCTCTCTCTATATCTATCTCTCTATCTACCGCTCTCTCTATCTCTATCTATCTTTATATCTATATCTATCTATCTCTATATCTATCTATTATCTCTATATCTATCTATCTCTATATCTATCTCTATATCTATATCTGTTTCTCTCTATATCTATCTCTATATCTCTCTCTCTATAGCTATCTATATATTATCTCTATATCTATCTATCTATCTATTATCTCTATATCTATCTATCTATCTATCTCTATATCTATCTATCTCTATATCTATCTATCTCTATATCTATCTGTTATCTCTATATCCATATCTATCTCTATATCTATCTATCTATCTATCTATCTATCTCTATATCTATCTATCTCTATATCTATCTAACACTATATCTCTATATCTATCTCTATATCTCATTATCTATCTATCTCTATCTCTCTCTCTTTATCTATCTATCTATTGATCTATCCATCTATCTCTATATCTATCTCTATATCTATCTATTACATCTATCTATTATCTCTATTATCTATATCTATCTATCCATCTATCTATCTAGCTATCTCTATCTAACTCTATATCTCTCTCTATATCTATCTATCTTTCTAACTCTATATCTGTCTATCTCTATACATATCTCTATATCTAGCTATTATCTCTATCTTTCTATATCTATCTGTCTCTATATCTATCTATCTCTATCTATTATCTCTATATCTATCTATCTCTATATATATATATATATCTATATCTATTTTTATTTATAGCCATCTATCTATATATATTTATCTCTATATCTATCTATATATGTCTATTATTATTATTATTATTATTATTATTATTATTATTATTATTATATATGTATATCTCTATCTATTATCTATCTCTATCTATTATCTATCTCTATCTATATATCTATCTCACTATATCTTTCTATCTATAGCTATGTATCTCTATATCTATCTATCTATCCATTATCTATTTTCTATCTATCTCTATATCTATCTACCTATCGATCTATCTATATTTCTTTCTATATCTATCTATCTAGCTATCTCTATCTATCTCTATATCTCTCTCTATATCTATCTATCTTTCTAACTCTATATCTGTCTATCTCTATACATATCTCTATCTCTATCTATTATCTCTATATCTATCTATCTCTATATATATCTCTATATCTATTTTTATTTATAGCCATCTATCTATATATATTTATCTCTATATCTATCTATATATGTCTATATTATTATTATTATTATTATTATTATTATTATTATTATTATTATTATTATTATATCTGTATCTCTATCTATTATCTATCTCTATCTATTATCTATCTCTATCTATATATCTATCTCTCTATATCTTTCTATCTATAGCTATGTATCTCTATATCTATCTATCTATCCATTATCTATTTTCTATCTATCTCTATATCTATCTACCTATCTATCTATCTATCTATATTTCTTTCTATATCTATCTTTATATCTATCTCTATCTATCTCTATCTATCTCTATCTATCTCTATAAATCTTTCTATCTATATCTATCCATTATCTACTTTCTATCCATTATCTACTATCTATCTCTATATCTATCTATTTCTACATCTATCTTTCTATCTATATCTATCTAACTCTATATCTATATATCTATATAGCATTATACCCTATGAGGGGGGCAGCATTATACCCTATGAGGAGGCAGCATTATACCCTATGAGGAGGCAGCATTATACCCTATGAGGGGGCAGCATTATACCCTATGAGGGGGCAGCATTATACCCTATGAGGGGGCAGCATTATACCCTATGAGGAGGCAGCATTATACCCTATGAGGGGGCAGCATTATACCCTATGAGGAGGCAGCATTATACCCTATGAGGGGGTGCATTATACCCTATGAGGGGGGCAGTATTATACCCTATGAGGGGGCAGCATTATACCCTATGAGGGGGCAGCATTATACCCTATGAGGGGGTGCATTATTCCCTATGAGGGGGGCAGTATTATACCCTATGAGGGGGTGCATTATACCCTATGAGGGGGTGCATTATTCCCTATGAGGGGGCAGCATTATACCCTATGAGGGGGTGCATTATACCCTATGAGGGGGGCAGTATTATACCCTATGAGGGGGCAGCATTATACCCTATGAGGGGGCAGTATTATACCCTATGAGGGGGTGCATTATTCCCTATGAGGAGGCAGCATTATACCCTACGAGGAGGGCAGTATTATTCCCTATGAGGGGGGCAGTATTATACCCTATGAAGGGGGCAGCATTATACCCTATGAGGGGGCAGTATTATTCCCTATGAGGGGGGCAGTATTATTCCCTATGAGGGGGCAGCATTATACCCTATGAGGGGGCAGTATTATACCCTATGAGGGGGTGCATTATTCCCTATGAGGAGGCAGCATTATACCCTACGAGGAGGGCAGTATTATTCCCTATGAGGGGGGCAGTATTATACCCTATGAGGGGGGCAGTATTATACCCTATGAGGGGGCAGCATTATACCCTATGAGGAGGCAGCATTATACCCTATGAGGGGGTGCATTATTCCCTATGAGGGGGCAGTATTATACCCTATGAGGGGGTGCATTATACCCTATGAGGGGGGCAGTATTATACCCTATGAGGGGGCAGCATTATACCCTATGAGGGGGCAGCATTATACCCTATGAGGGGGTGCATTATTCCCTATGAGGGGGTGCATTAAACCCTATGAGGGGGGCAGTATTATACCCTATGAGGAGGCAGCATTATACCCTATGAGGGGGTGCATTATACCCTATGAGGGGGGCAGTATTATATTCTATGAGATGGCTGTATTATATTCTATGAGGGGGCTACATTATATTCTATGAGGGGGCTGCTTTATATTCTATGAGGGCTGCACTATATTCTATGAGGGGGCTACCCCAACCCCTGCTACATAATTAAGACATGTACAACCTTATATTATACCCGGATATTAGCGTGTTTTACCGCACAATTGGTGGTCTGGTATTTAACTCTATGCAGCTACATAGTGGGCCCCAAGAATAATTTTCTCTGGTGGGCCCAAGGTGTTCCAGTCCGACGCTGATGGCGGCACCAAGTCTGATATAGACCTGATGACGCTGTGCGGCCAGCCAATCACTGCAATGCCACAACCAACATGGCTGCGGCATTACAGAGTGTGGCAAACAATCCCTGCAAGTTCATCAAACATGCAGGGCGGGGAACCGAGCTCCCACCGAGCAACCCCGGAAATACTCGGTTGATCATCACTATCAATATCTTTTTAATTCTTCATGTTGTGCGGTGGCAGCTGTAAAATGATATCTATATGTTATGTGATCTTCTTTGCATTTGTACACCTGGTCCAGCTCGGATTCCATGTGATATAGTTTTCATTCACTTAGCAACTTTTGAATAAATGGAAAAAGATTGTCCTTAAACTATAAATAAAGACTGGCGGTGTTATCAGAATTCTCATAGAAAAGGTGAGATGTCTGATTCCATGGAGGGTGATACTTATGTCTTGAACCTGGATCTCGTGACTATAGCAGCAATTGTTCTAATACCCGGACTGGTGACACATTTATTCATCTTAGGCGTCCATGTTAAGGACTGGTTGAAGAAAAGACCTCTGGCTTCAGTTGACCATATTGTATCTTCTCTTGGTTTTTCGAGAATATGCGCCCAATTGGCTCTTACTTCATATTTGTTTGTGGATATATTTTTATCGAGCAGCCTGCACTATGATGTAACTCTACATATTATTGGTATGGCTTATATTTTCTTTTCACATGCTAATCTTTGGTTAACATCTCTGCTCTCCATCGTCTTCTGTCTGAAGATCTCCATCCTCCGCACCAGACTGTTCCTGTATCTGAGGAGGGTGATATTACCCAGGACTGGTCATTTCATTGCAGCCTCAGGACTTCTCGCTACTTTGAATTGTTTGATTCACCAGTTGACAGCCCAAACTACGGTGACCAATGCCAAAAAATACAATACAACCATAGATTGCGTTTACCAAATTTCTGGATATAGTTTTTATATGGGAGCCTTCATCCCACTGCTTGTTTTCTTCACCTCCTCCGTCCTCCTCTTCATGTCATTGTATCATCACACAGTGAAGATGAAGATGAGCAGTAATTTATCCATCAATTTGGAGACATATTACTCAGCGATGAAATTCATATCCTTCACCTTCATGTTTAACACTACATATCTTCTCGGTCATTTTGCTTCTATTTATTATTACTTTTTTAACTGTGTGATGCTTCAATGGCTTTATATTATATTGGACTTTCTACAGGTTCTCCATTCATTGTATTTGATTTATAGAACAAACAAACTCCGGGTTCATATGTCCAATGTTTTGCAGACTGTAATGGAGTTTATAATCAATAGAAAAGTTGCAAAAACCTGAGAAAATTAACAGAGAATATAGAAAAAATAATATTTGTCATGACACATTGTACTTTATGTTAACTGTATATTTACATTGATAATTTTGCAAAATGTCTGTGATTTTTGTAAATAAATGTAAACCTTGTAAAAAAAATTTGCAAATTTTAAACTTTGAATGTTGATTATCCATTTAATTCAGATTGTGATAGCACACGGAACAATTAATAAACAACCTTTACTTCACGTCTGCTGTACATCAGAATCATTTGTAAAATTTTTATTTTATTTAGTTAGGAATAGGATTTTAGAAGGTTTAAAAATGTAGCAGTAATTACTAATTACTCATAACTGGAGTACCAGCCTAAAATCCACAAATGTTTATCACACGGACGTATGAGACGTGTCACAGATATACCACACTGTCAAATATGTTTCTTTGTTTTCTGGTGGGTGCAAAAGACTGCTGGAGAAAACGAGAGTAACAGACTGCCCAAAAAAGGGAATTTAGGGCTAAAATGCTTCAATTTCTGGCACTCGGATGTATGAGGCATGTCAGAGATAGACCCCAATGTAAAATGTGGCCTGTTTTTTTTTTTAAAATGAAACATAGTGCTGTATATATGTAGGGAAGGTGACCTGATGGACGGACTTATTAGTAAGAAGAAAGGAGGGTTTGCACAGTTTAGGAAGATAGCAGTTATGACAGTGGGGAAACAGCTAGGAAAGTGTAGATGACGTGCAGTACCTTGGGTTGACCACTAGATGGCAGGGAGGAGTGTAAGTTCAGGACTTGATATCAGCTTAGGGCTTTAGAAACCGTTGGTCATGGGGGCGGAGTTACAGGGAAGCCGGAAAGCTATAAATTTGACAGGAGGGTTCCAGTCCCCAGGGGGAGCTCAAGTGACAGGAAGACTACGACAGTTGGTGCACTGTGAGGAGAACCTAACCAGGGGACTGAGGAGAGAGAAAATTAGCGGGGTGGTCCTGACACGAAGTACTGCAGTGTAGACAAGGCTCCGGATGTGGGACACCGTATTGGGAATGACAATTGACCAGCAAATTACTGTTGGTGTACAGGCCTAAGGCAACCACAGAGACGGAGCTGTCAGAGCGTTCCTAAGTGTAAAGGGACGGTGCGTATATACACGTCTCAGGTGATAAGTACGTTGTGCCGAAGTGTGCTGTAACCGGAGAGCCTTGAAGAGGATTGTGGTGTGCTGCGAGGCCGTCAGACGGACGGCGAGTGAATAAACTTGGACCTGTTGCACCCGAAATCTGCCTCCATCTTGTGTCTATACGTCACTGCGCGGTATGCAGAGGGACCACCCCCCAGTCCGGCCCACCAACCCTACATATACCTACAGTTTCACCCTGTACTAAAAAGTAAATCGCCGTAAACTGGCCAAACTTTGAGCACCAACACATATGAGCTGGCACGGAGATACCACTACGACAAATTTGTGCCCTGTTTTTTTTTATTTTTGGCCTAACTAGTGCTCTATATAAGCTAAGTTTCACCTAGGACAAACAAAGAAAACCGCTGTAAACTGGCAAAACTTTGAGCACACACAGGTATGAGCTGGAACGGAGATACCACTACAACAAATGTGTGGCCTGTATTTTTTTTTGGCTAAATACTGCTGTATTGAATGACAGTGACAGCCAGGCCAAAAAAGAAAATTGCACGGAGATACCCCACCAAAAAATGTGTGGCCTGTATTCCAATTACTCCTGGGGCTAGCTATATATGGCTAATATATCTTACAGGTAGCAGCAGCACCAGAACACAGGAAGGGAATGGACCCTCTTGATGTATGCAATGCTCTATATGCACACAGTGCCTGCAGGCCTTGCACTGATGTGTATAGAGCGACGTACAGTACCCTGCCTACCTAACACTTGAACCTATATACTCCAGAATTAGGCCTTATAAGGATGTTGCTTTAGCTGGATTTGAGTTGTTTAGGATGGTAGACCCCACACTCACTAATAAATCCCCAATTCTGACCCTATCAAGGCAGCCGCTCTCCCTACACTATCTAAGTCCGGAGCTGAATGAGCCGAGCAGGGCGACGTCCAGTCTCTTATACCCCTGATGATGCTGTGCGGCCAGCCAATCACTGCACGACCACAACAAACATGGCTGCCTGGCAGACAATCCCTGCAGCATCATTGGGTGTTAGGCGTCGGGTTCCTGTCGCTGCACAGCAGGAATCCCGAGCCTTGCATTCAGCAGTCTCCCATTCCTCTCCAGCCGCAGAGGAGGCTGCTCAGCAGACTCGTCGATCCCGGCGCTCTGCTCAGACCAGCTCTATGGGTTTGGTTGCTGGTGCCACCTCTGGTCCAGCTATAGCAATGCATGCTGGTCAGCAGCGAGCTACTCCAGGGACTAAGTCTTCCTTTCCGTCCACTGAGCATGCCCGTGGGACGATCTCTCATTGGAGATCAGAGGTCACATGCTCAGGTCCTTCTCCAGCTTGGATTGGACCATCAGGAAGGTCAGGAAGGTCCTGGAAGGATGCGGCTATAAAAGGTTTGCATGGCTGCTCGGCCATGCGCTAATGTAGACAAAGATTTAGACCATGTGGAGTGAGTGTTGTATGCATGTATGAATGTCTGTGGTGAATGACTCATTGGAAACCCCTACCCTTGGCACGCATGTGTTGTGTAACCTAGCCTGCTAGCGCCCAGGCTGAGGTCCAGGTAGAGGCAGAGTCAGAGACTGGCATCAACATCCACCGGTGTCTTTGTCTGTATGCCACGGTGCACATAATCTGCACTCCTCGGTGGTCAGCGTTTATTAAAGGCGTCCGCAGGTGCGACGCCGCACGCTCAGTAAGTCTAGAGGGACTCAGACATCGTGTCCTTGGGGCTGAGTTCTGTGACCGCATACTGAGCGCTCTCTTGCCGAGTGCTGTGAGTATAACAGGCTCCGGCATTTGTGTTCAGCAGTACTGCGGCTCTGTGTCGTAACAGAGTTTGCTTCTGTTCACACTGGGTGAGGTTAACCCACGTGTGACCTTTTGTATACCGCTTTATACTTCCGCCATTACTAAGCAGCAGTTTACCACCCCTGTACGGTGGACCCCGGGCTGCGAACACACCTCACTACTATTTTATTATTTGGTGCGTTCCGCCAGCCCAAACATTGGGTCTCTAAAGTCTGCCAAAAATACTGGGTGGAGACTGGAGTTCCCGCTGAGTAATCCCAGAAATGCTCGGTGCTCGCCGAGTACACCGAGTACCGTGATACTCGGGCGAGTAACGAGTAGTGGCGAGCACATTCGCTCATCACTAATGTAAATGTTATAAATGAAAAACATAAATAATTTCCAGGACGTCCCTCCTGACAGCACCATGGAGGTCATCCTTGAGAGAAGGTACTTAAGTGTGAAAATTACCATTGTGGATCACGATCATGTGGATCGGGGGGGGGGGTCCCTCCTCTCCTTCATCCTGTCAAGAGGCCTGAGGCTGCCAGCTCTGGAAAGACACCAACAGAGCAGGGGGATCCTGGTCTTTGAGCCGCTTCCCTCTTGCGGGGTGCTACCGGTTCCATTGCTTGCTTCCGGCATTGGTCTTCCAGGCCATTTGCTGCATCTGCATACAGCATGTGATCTTCCAGTGACGTAATTCAGGCGCTCGGCCAGCACGACTGAGGCTTCGATACCCAGCACAGTGTGCGTTCCATGGTGAAGTGCTGGAAGACAAGGTAGTATAAAAACATTACCTGTGTCAATGGGGATGCGCTTTTGCAGCTGAACATTATGGAAGATTGAGGCAGTTCAGATGCCCCATTGGAGCAGACCCTGGTACTGTGAGTTGGCTATAGGGGGATTTATTGGCTTGGAGGCTTATGTGTTCAGTGTTTTTTCGGACAGGAGAACTCCTACTGTGTTAGCAACATGCCGAAGTCCTGTTCTGACAGGCAGGGTCTCCGGCATGTCTCTTCACTCACCCCTGCTGCGGTCAGTTCTTCCCTTCCCCATGCTCTGCATAATTCCAGCTGGTCCTCTGGCCATGTCCTTGGGGCACGCGCATGTGCACTCCCTCCCTCTTAAAGTGCCAGCGCGTGCACTTGCTATTCCCTCCCCAGCCAATACCTGTGGGACATTATGTATATATTGCTTCCTTCACACTGGGGAGGTGCCTGAGCAACCTTCCTGTTTAGCAATCTAAGTTGTGTAAGGTTGAAAACCAGTCCTTGCTGCACTCAGATGCAAATCCTGCTTGCTGCACTTTCGTGTAATTCTTGCCCGCCGCGCTCAGATACAAATCCTGCTTGCTGCACTCTCGTGTAATTCCTGCCTGCTGCACTCTAACATTGCAGCCTACAATCCAAGGTGCAGGTGCATCGGACCTTCCCTGGCCCAGATGCCCTTTGCAAATAGATTATCCTTTATACCGTTCTGTGAACCTTGCCAACAGTGACTATATAATTAAAACCCTATGAGGGTTGAAACGTTATGTTCTTGTCACCTCACCATTTTCACTATCCCTGCACCAATTCCTTAATCATGAGTTGTCTTATTGCTGTATCTATATCTGCACAATAAAGTCTACACAAGCATCCATCAAGAGTGTGCGGTGATTGAACATTACTCTGCTGCACTCTAAGTGCACATCCTGCCTGCTGCACTCTGATGCAAATTCTGCCTGCTGCACTCTGATGCAAATCCTGCCTTCTGAACTCTAAGTGCAAATCCTGCTTCCTGCACTCTGATTCACTCTAACACAAACTCTGCTGCATTCTGACATGAACTCTGTCTGCTGCACTCGTATACGAACTTGGTCAGCTGCACTCTGATGCAAGCCCTGCCAGTTGCTCCATCCAGTCTGTTCTTCTGTCCAGTCTGTCCAGCTTCTGCACGTCCATTGGTCTGTCTTGGAATGGCACCTGGTGTTCATCGGTGCCAGGTCAAACCTTACCATCAGAGGCTCTAGTGAACAGTCAGGTGATCACATAGTAATGCCCCTCCAGGCTCTCCACGGTCCGTAGCACAGTAGTTCCACAAACCACGTCCGTGACATACTGCACCGATCTTATAACCTAGGAAGAACACCAGAAAGGCTGGATCACGAATAAGAAGAATGAGAGATAGCTACTCAGAAGGAGGGAAGAAATACTATATTTCCTCCGAGTATACAGATGAGTTTCAGATAAAAAGAAAGGATTTCTGGAAGGCAGGTTTAGAAGATTCCAGTCTTTTTGTAGGTCTCGTTCCTCTAAAAGGCAAGATTATATAGAGAAGGGGAAGCCAGGCAGATGGAGCTACCCAAAAAGTGGTAAAGGTTGTGGTTCCCTCATATGTTCAGGATCAGGATGAGGAAAGTTATGACACCAGAGCAGAAAGGGGCGGCTCAGTTGGTTTTTAGATGGCTGACAATCTATTTCTAAGGATCAGTTGGTTCTGAGAACAATTTCGGATGGCTAAAAGATAGTATTTGTCAAATGCCTTCCATAAAGATTCATACTCTCAACATATCAGTTCCCAGATGCCCTTGCACTCATGTGGCCAGATAGAGATGTTCTGATATCATCCGGAGCAATAGTTCTGATCGCCCAAGCAGGAAAGTTCCAGGGGCACGATTCGAACCTCTTTTCCATCAAGAAGTCTTCAGGCTAATAAATCCCTTGAATCATTGGGTCACGTACAAAAGGTTGAAGATGGAGACCATAAAAGAATTTTCATTACCAATTTCAATGCCTCCCGTTCAGTCTAGCCTCAGCCCCTTGCGTGTTCACCGAACTAGATATTCTTAGGTTTCCTCCTGGACTCCCATCACAGAACATTATTCATGCCTGTGGACAAACAAGTACTACTAAGAGACAGGATTTGATCCTTCCTAAAGGTTCCTCATTCGATCAGATTAGCTATGAGGATTCTGGGGATAATTACATCCTGAAATTCCCTGTGTACGGTGGAGTCAGTTTCAAGAGAGATTAAAAAAGCATTTCTATCAGCATGGGACAGACATGACGTAAACCAAGATAGAGAAACATTCCTATATCAGGTGGTGAAAAAATCCCTGATATGGTGGACTACCCCCAAAAACCTTCAGGTAGGGATCCCCTAGATTTCCTCTCCCTGTTGGACTATTACCATCAACGCAAACCTCTCAGGATGGGGAGCTCACGTACAGGGGAAATTCCTGCAAGGAATCTGGTCTCCCAATATTTAATTCGGAACCTTCAATAAAGAGAGAGCTTTGGGCTGTGTGGGAAGCTCTGCAAGAGTGTCGATCTTGGCTCAAAGGAAACCATGTAAAGATACTCTCAACAACGGTTTCTTTTCTGCATCATCAGGGGGCTCCAAAGCATCATCCCCTACGATACCTAGCCTCAAAGATCTTCCTATTGGCAGAGGAAATTATACTGTCAATTTCAGTGGTGCACTTGAAAAGTTCTCAGAACCAAGTGGCAGATTACCTGAGCAGGCAAAAAGTATATCCTTCAGAGTGGGAATTGAATGGGGAAATATTTCAAAAGTTTTGCCATGGCTGTGGACCCCCTCAGTAGATCGATTTACAACAAGAAAAAAAAAGAAAGTGGCGAGATTCTATTCCCTGAGCCAGTTAGACAATCGCGAAAGGATCAACGCTCTGACTCAGGTCTGGAGCGAAAGCCTGTCATATGCTTTTCCACCTCTTTCCTAGATTCCCAGAGTTCTAGAAAGTTCCAGGAGAACCGGGTACATTAATTTCAAGCTATTGAAGACAACATTTCACAGGAGAGAGAGGACCCTGCTGACTATCAAAGCTTAAACTCTGCAAAAAAGAGGAAGGCTCCCCTGACCATAAGAGCTTACACTATACAGTAGAGAGAGGACCCCACTGACTATAAGAGCTTACATTCTACAGGAGAGAGAGGACCCCACTGACCATAAGAGATTACACTCTACAGGAGAGAGAGGACCACGCTGACCATAAGAGCTTACACTCTACAGAGAGGACCCCACTGACTATAAGAGCTTACACTCTACAGGAGAGAGAGAGGACCGCACTGACCATAAGAGCTTACACTCTACAGGAGAGAGAGAGGACCCCTCTGACCATAAGAGCTTACACTCTACAGGAGAGAGAGAGGACCCCTCTGACCATAAGAGCTTACACTCTACAGGAGAGAGAGAGGACCTCACTGACCATAAGAGCTTACACTCTACAGGAGAGAGAGAGGACCCCTCTGACCATAAGAGCTTACACTCTACAGGAGAGAGAGAGGACCCCTCTGACCATAAGAGCTTACACTCTACAGGAGAGAGAGAGGACCCCTCTGACCATAAGAGTTTACACTCTACAGGAGAGAGAGAGGACCCCACTGACGATAAGAGCTTACACTCTACAGGAGAGAGAGAGGACCCCACAGACCATAAGAGCTTACACTCTACAGGAGAGAGAGAGGACCCCTCTGACCATAAGAGCTTACACTCTACAGGAGAGAGAGAGGACCCCACTGACCATAAGAGCTTACACTCTACAGGAGAGAGAGAGGACCCCTCTGACCATAAGAGCTTACACTCTACAGGAGAGAGAGAGGACCCCTCTGACCATAAGAGCTTACACTCTACAGGAGAGAGAGAGGACCCCTCTGACCATAAGAGTTTACACTCTACAGGAGAGAGAGAGGACCCAACTGACGATAAGAGCTTACACTCTACAGGAGAGAGAGAGGACCCCACAGACCATAAGCGCTTGCACTCTACAGGAGAGAGAGGACCCCACTGACCATAAGAGCTTACACTCTACAGGAGTGAGAGAGGACTCCACTGACCATAAGAACTTGCACTCTGCAGAAGAGAGAGGATCCCACTGACCATAAGAGCTTACACTCTACAGGAGAGAGAGAGGACCCCTCTGACCATAAGAGCTTGCACTCTACAGGAGAGAGAGAGGACCCCACTGATCATAAGAGCTTACACTCTACAGGAGTGAGAGAGGACCCCACTGAGCATAAGAGCTTACACTCTACAGGAGGTAGACAACCCCGAGGACCATAACAACTTGCACTCTGCAGAAGAGAGAGACTTACCCTGTTGTTCAGGAGATGGAAATGACCATTCTGTACAAATTGTACTCTTCTGGGAATCGCTGCTTTATTTTGGCCTCAGTACTGACCACCACTGTACAAGGAATGATAATCTGCTAGATGTCATAGTTGCAGGGCACTATGGGGAGACCGCGTGGCAACATAAAATGATTTTAGCCCGCTATCCAATGCTTCAGCAGTGTGGCAAATGGTGCTGAGCAAGGTTTGTTTTTTGGTGAACCATGAATTGATTGATTATCGAAAGGTTTACATTTGCATGAAATTACAAATTCCAGGAAATTTGACTCAAATTTCATTCTGTGAAAATTCTATTATTAAATGTTTCTCAATACCATAAGGATATCTCCAGCCTGACTAATATTTGAACCAACACAATAGAAGATGGAGAAACACTACAAGATACAATTCATAGTAGCACAATTCTAAAAGCCTCCAGAGGAAAAAGTGCAAACAATATAGGTATCAACCAGGAGAAGACTTTCCCTATCTTTTTAATTCTTCGTGTTGTGCGGTGGCAGCTGTGAAATGATATCTATATGTTATGTGATCTTCTTTGCATTTGTACACCTGGTCCAGCTCGGATTCCATGTGATATAGTTTGCATTCACTTAGTAATATTGCAGCATTTGAATAAAAGGAAAAAGATTGTCCTTAAACTATAAATAAAGACTCCTTGTGTTATCAGAATTCTCATAGTAATGGTGAGATGTCTGATTCCATGGAGGGTGATACTTATGTCTTGAACCTGGATCTCGTGACCACAGCAGCAATTGCTCTAATACCCGGACTGGTGACACATTTATTCATCTTAGGCGTCCATGTTAAGGACTGGTTGAAGAAAAGACCTCTGGCTTCAGTTGACCATATTATATCTTCTCTTGGTGTTACGAGAATATGCGCCCAACTGGCTGTTACTTCATATGTGTTTGTGGATGCATTTTTATCGAGCAGCCTGCACTATGATGTAACTCTCCTTATTATTAATGTGGCTTATGCTTTCTTTACTTTTACCAATCTTTGGTTAACATCTCTGCTCTCCATCGTCTTCTTTCTGAAGATCTCCATCCTCCGCACGAGACTGTTCCTGTATCTGAAGGAGATGATATTACCCAGGACTGGTCATTTCATTGTAACCTCAGGACTTCTCGCTGCTCTCAATTGTTTGATTCACCTGTTGACAGCTCAAACTATGGTGACCAATGGTGAAAAATACAATACAACCATGGATTGCTTTAACCTAAATTCTGGATATAATTTTTTTATTGGCACCCTCACCCCACTGCTTTTCTTCTTCACTTCCTCCGTCCTCCTCTTCACCTCATTGTATCATCACACAGTGAAGATGAAGAGGAGCAGTAATTTATCCATCAATTTGGAGACATATTACTCAGCCATGAATTTTGTATCCTTCACGTTTAACACTACATATCTTCTTTGTCATTTTGTTTGTATTTTTTATTACTTTTTTAATTGTGTGAGCCTTCAATGGCTTTATATTATCTTGGACTTTCTACCAGTTCTCCATTCATGCTACTTGATTTATAGAACAGCCAAACTCCGGGTTCATATGTCCAATGTTTTTCAGAATGCAATTGATTTTTTTAATCCATAGAAAAGATACCGAACCCTGAGAAAATTACGAGAGAATATAGAAAAAATAAATATTTCTCAAATTAACCCCTATATGTGGCAATAACTCTGGAACCTTTCAACATATCCCAGTGATTTTGAGACTGTTTCTTGTGACACATTGCTCTTCATGTTAACAGTACATTTACATTCATGGTTTGCTTTATTTAAAAAATTTGCAAAATTGTCAACAAATTTGCAATTTTCAAACTTTGAATGACTATCCCTTCAATTCATATAACAATAGCACACAAAACAGTCGATAACTAACCTTTTCCTCAGGTCTGCTTTACATCAGAATCCACTGTAAAGTGTACATTTATTTTGTTAGAATATTAGAAAGCTTAAAAATGAAGCAGTCATTTTTTCAAGAAAATTTGCAAAACATTTGTTTGGGACCTATTCAGTTTTGGGAGACCTATCTGTTGGAAAACTCCCATTGGTGACACCGTATTAAAATCAGCGCCACTAAACATATTCAAAACTGCTATCAGGTAGTTTATTAACCCTTCAGGAGCTTTTCAGGAATTAATGTAAAGTGGCATGACAGGAATGCAAAAATATTATTTTTACCACCTAAGGCTAGTTTCACACTAGATTATTTTCCACGCAGCGCTCGGTGCCGCTAAGCCCCGCCCTCTGTTGGCTCCCTGCCCGCCCCATCCGGTCATCGCCGCCTACTAACACACACGGCTGCATGCAATCTGCGCACCCTATCTTTAGCATAGGGTGCGCAGACCGTGCGCTGGCCATGCGCTAGTAGGATTTTAGCGTGCACTGCGCACTTTTGAAGCTGCGCCGAGCGCGCCAAAATGCATCATGATGCGTTCGGTGCACACCGGCGCACCTTCAAAAGTGCGCACGCTAAAATCCTACTAGCACACGGCCATCACACGGTCTGCGCACCCTATGCTAAAGATAGGGTGCGCAGATCGCATGCAGCCGTGTGCGATAGTAGGCGGCGATGACCGGATGGGGCGGGTAGGGAGCTGGCCGGGAGCGGGGCTTAGCAGCACCGAGCGCTGCATGGAAAATAAGCTAGTGTGAAACTAGCCTAAATGTTGCTAACTTCTAGTAATGAGCGAGCGTGCTTGGATAAGGAGTTATCCGAAAATGTTAGTTCTTAATTGAGTATTTTCGGAGTGCTCGAACACTATGCTCGAGTACTCGCGGCTGTTAAACCACTTGTTTGTTAGGCAATCCCTGCATGTATAGCACCTGTTAAACGGCCATACAGCCACAGCGACGTGAACATAGTATTCGAGAAAGCCGAAAAAACTCGATTGGATAACTCAATATCCGTGCACGTTTGCTCATCCCTTCTAGCTTCTGAACAAGCCACTATAGCCGGTAGACCAAGGTCATTATTTGACTGTGAATTGCCACGGAAGTCATCATTATCTCACAATGATGATCTCACGGTGCCCATGGGATTAAAGATAGAGCCCCCCCTATACTTAGCTAACCACTTGTGACATCGGCGGCTATGCCCGCCGATGTCCCTTCCAGGGTAGCGCGCACCGCAGCGCTTTCCTACCTGCGCGCTCCCGTCCGGCCTCGTGCCCGTCGTCCACGCTTCCCCACTGCGGCTCCTGGCTCCAGCCCTCTGTCACGCGCGCGCCGCCTTCCTTCCTCTGTCTCCAGCGGTGGGCGGCGCTGAGGGGCCGGCCTGGCACACGCACTTCCGGGGGCTGGTATATTTCAGGCGTCCTCGCTGTTAGGAGGACGCCTGATGATTGTGTAGCAATCTGGCCCCTACAGTT
Source organism: Dendrobates tinctorius (assembly GCF_039654945.1). NCBI lineage: Eukaryota > Metazoa > Chordata > Amphibia > Anura > Dendrobatidae > Dendrobates > Dendrobates tinctorius. The sequence continues at coordinate 6,872,860 of NW_027361998.1, read as the reverse complement.
CGTCTGTAGTTAGTCCTATCCTGCCTATCCTTCCTGCCTTTCTCTGTGTCGACCTTCCCGCTCTCCCCAGTCGGTCCAGGCTCTCCTGTTCCTTCATTCCATGTGCCGTCCCCTGTCTCCAGTTCGCCTTGTTTCCTCTTCTGGTCTTTCCGTATTCAGCCCTTCCCTGAGCCACCTGTCCCTGCTAGTAGTTTTGTCCGCTGCTTCTCTAGGCCTTTTGTTCGTGGAGCCGTCCCTCTTGGTTCCGGCTGTCGCGCCTCCGTCCTCTGTGGTCCTGCCCCAAACGGTCCCTGTATAGGGGTCGGTCTTCACCTGGTGTGCTCGACCCGGGGGCTCCGGATCCGCGATCCAGAGGGTCCACTCTCTGACACAATCTCCGTCAGCACTACAGTATCATCAGGCCATGGACCCCGCCGGTGCCGCGGCGGCCACTCAAAAGGAACTGCTTTTCCTAAGGGAAAATCAGACCCGTATCATGTCATTTATGAAGTCCATGGACACCCGGCTCTCCGCCTTGCAAACCGCTGACCCAGCGCATGCACCCCTCTTTGTCAGTCTCCAGCAGGAGCTCGCACAGCAGCGCGATGCGCAATCTCACATTTTGGGGTATATGGCGTCCGTGGATGATCGGCTGCTTTCTTTGCAGTCCTCTGCGGCCGCTTCTAACCAAGCCCGGGATGCTGTCTCTTGCCCTCCTCCCCGTCTTGGTAAGCCGCCTAGGTACTGTGGGGACCCAAAATTGTGTAGGGGATTTTTAAATCAGTGCAGATTGCACTTTGATCTTCTGCCCCAACAATACCCCACGGACCGTGCCAAGGTGGCCTTTATTATCTCCCATCTAGAGGGGGAGGCGCTGGCTTGGGTGAATCCGTTGTGGGAGAGGGATGACCCGGTGGTGACTAACATCCTGAGTTTTTTGGAAACCTTCCGTAAGGTTTTTGATGAACCCGGACGCCTTGCTTCCTCTACAGAGGCCCTTTTTAACCTCTGCCAGGGATCCCTTTCTGTAGGGCAATACGCCATCCGTTTCCGGACCCTGTCCTCGGAGCTGGGGTGGAATAACGAAGCCCTGGTTGGTGCGTTTTGGAGAGGCCTTTCTTGTAAAATTAAAGACGAGTTGGCCGGGCGTGACCTCCCTACCACCCTGGAGGATCTCATCTCCCTGGCTACCCGTATTGACCTGCGTTTTCAGGAACGTGCTAGAGAGTCAGCCAGGGAGAGGAGGTCCTTTAGGTTATACCAAGCTCCCATTCCGCGCACCGTTGCCCTTCCTAGTAACACTGTCCCCGAGCCTATGCAGGTGGATCGCATCAAGCTGTCCGAACAACGCCGTAAGGAGAGGATGTCTAAGGGACTCTGCCTATATTGTGGAGGGGCCAATCACTTCGTCCGCACTTGTCCTGAGAGACCGGGAAACGCATCCGCCTAGGCCAGGTAGGAGAGGGCCCCCTAGGTAATATGACCCCCTCTCTCCCACTTACTCTTTCAGCTCTGCTTATTGCAGGTCGGGGGCGTGGCTCTGTGGAGGCGTATGTGGACTCGGGCGCAGCAGGCAACTTCATCCGCCAGGAGGAGGTTGACAAACTCCAGATTCCCGTGGTCGTCCTAAGTAACCCTCGAGCAATCACCTCCGTCGATGGCAAACCTCTTCCTGGGCTCATTACCACGGTTACCATCGAAGTTAAGCTACAGATTGGCGCACTTCATTCAGAGAAGATTGCCTTCTATGTCCTGCCTCAATTATCCCATGCCATTCTCTTAGGACTTCCTTGGCTTAGGCGGCATGAGCCAGTCATCGACTGGCGCTCCGGAGAGATCCTACGTTGGGGGCACCCCTGCCATGCTAGCTGTTTACGTACCCTGGTTCGTTCCCATCCTCAGCTTAGGCCAACGGACCTTTCCGGCCTTCCTGCTCCATACCACGCCTACGCTGATGTTTTTTGCAAAAAGGAGGTGGATTCCCTGCCTCCGCACCGGCCCTACGACTGCCCCATCGACCTGATTCCTGGAGCGGTTCCTCCCAGAGGTAGAACTTACCCTCTTTCTCCTGCCGAAACCTCTGCTATGACGGAATATATCCAAGAAAATCTGTCCAAGGGGTTTATCCGGAAATCCTCCTCTCCTGCGGGCGCAGGTTTCTTCTTCGTCCGGAAGAAAGACGGATCACTGCGGCCTTGCATTGATTACCGGGGTCTAAACAATATCACCGTTAAAAATTGTTACCCCCTTCCGTTGATTCCTGAGCTCTTTGACCGTCTGAGAGGAGCCCGGATCTTCACGAAGTTGGATTTGCGGGGAGCCTACAATTTGGTCCGGATCCGTGCAGGGGATGAGTGGAAAACGGCCTTCAATACCCGTGACGGGCATTATGAATACCTGGTTATGCCCTTCGGCCTCTGCAACGCTCCCGCTGTATTTCAAGAATTTATCAACGAGGTATTCCGGGATCTACTCTACTCCTGTGTGGTCATCTATCTTGACGACATTCTCGTTTTCTCGCCCGACTTGCCCTCCCATCGCAAAAGCGTACGCTTGGTCTTGCACCGCCTCCGAGAGAACCAACTCTACGCCAAGATTGAGAAATGCCTTTTTGAGCAGTCGTCACTGCCCTTCTTGGGATATGTCGTCACTGATTCCGGCCTAAAGATGGATCCCGAAAAACTCAGTGCGGTTCTCAAGTGGCCCCGTCCAGTGGGGATTAAGGCCATCCAGCGGTTCCTTGGATTCGCAAATTATTACCGTCAGTTTGTGCCTCACTTTTCTACGGTTACCAAACCCATCACGGCCTTGACCCGCAAGGGAATGAAGCCCAACAGCTGGTCCCCTGAAGCTGAAAACGCTTTCCAAGCCCTGAAACGTTCCTTTGCGTCAGCACCCATTTTGCATCGGCCTGTGACCAGCAGGCCCTTCGTCCTGGAAGTGGATGCCTCCTCCACTGGAGCTGGAGCAGTCCTGTCCCAGCAGGCTTCATCCGGACGGTTGGTTCCTTGCGGCTTCTTTTCTAAAGTCTTCTCACCTGCGGAGTGCAACTATTCCATTGGAGACCGAGAATTACTGGCCATTAAGATGGCTTTGGCTGAATGGCGGTATTTACTCGAGGGGGCTGTACATCCCTTTACCATCCTCACTGACCACAAGAACCTGGCGTACCTGCAGTCTGCCCAAAGACTCAATGCCCGGCAGGCCAGATGGGCCCTGTACTTCTCCCGCTTTGACTTCCAACTTCATTTCCGTCCTGGTAATAGGAACATCAAGGCCGATGCCCTTTCCAGATCATTACAGTCATCGGAGAAGGATGAAGTCCCATCCCATATTATCGAGCCCACCAAAATGATCACCGTGGCCTCTGTGAATTTTGCTATTCCTCCGCCCGGTAAGACTTTCGTCCCTCAGAACAGACGTACGGAGGTGTTGGGCTGGGGGCATTCCTCCAAAATTGCAGGGCATGTTGGGTCTAAAAAGACTCTTCTACTTCTGTCTCGGTATTACTGGTGGCCCACGCTTCGCCAGGATGTGATGGACTATGTTGCCTCGTGCACAATCTGTGCCCAGAACAAGGTGGCTAGGACCTTGCCCGCCGGTCTTCTTCACCCATTGCCAGTCCCTGAGGCCCCCTGGCAGCAGATCGCCATGGATTTTGTAACTGATTTACCCCGCTCAGCCGGATGTACCACCATCTTAGTCGTAGCAGATCGTTTTTCCAAGATGGCCCACTTCATTCCCTTACCGGGACTACCATCCGCTCCGAAGTTGGCCGAGATCTTCATCCACCAGATCTTCAGGCTGCATGGCCTTCCTCAGCGGATTCTGTCTGATCGGGGGGTCCAGTTCACATCCCGCTTCTGGAGGGCTCTCTGCCGGCTTATGGGTACATCTCTCGACTTCTCCTCCGCATACCATCCTCAGACCAACGGGCAAGTGGAGCGAATTAATCAGGTGTTAACCACCTACCTACGTCATTTCGCCAACGCCCATCAGGACAATTGGGTCGCGCTCTTACCTTGGGCTGAATTCTCGCACAACAATCATCCCAACGAATCTACCACCAAGTCACCTTTTTTTGTGGTAACCGGTCAAAACCCAGGTATTCCATTACCTTTCTCCACGTCTACAGGAGTACCCGCAGCCGATTCTCTTGCTAAAGAATTCTCGCAGATTTGGAGAGAGACCAGGGACGCGCTCAAGGGTGCCAACAACCGAATCAAGAAACATGCAGACAAAAGACGGAGGGACGTGCCTCCGTACCATCCAGGTGACAAAGTCTGGCTTTCAACTCGACATATCCGTCTGAGAGTTCCCTCTTATAAGCTGAGTCCTCGGTACATTGGGCCGTTTGAAGTAATTGAACGCATTAATGAAGTGGCTTACAAACTGAGGTTGCCTGCTTCGCTCCGGGTTCCCAACGCCTTCCATGTCTCGCTCTTGAAACCCGTAGTCCTGAATCGGTTTCAACCAGTTTCCATCGTCCCTCCTTCACCTGTTATCTCGGACAACGTCTTCGAGGTCAAAGACATCCTGGCTATGAAAAGAGTCCGGGGTAAGACCCTTTTTCTTATCGATTGGGTGGGTTTTGGTCCCGAGGAACGGTCCTGGGAACCCCGGGAGAATGTCAATGCTCCCCGGATTCTGAAAAGGTTTTTTGCCAATCTCAGTAAGAGGGGATGTAAGGAGAGGGGTACTGTGACATCGGCGGCTATGCCCGCCGATGTCCCTTCCAGGGTAGCGCGCACCGCAGCGCTTTCCTACCTGCACGCTCCCGTCCGGCCTCGTGCCCGTCGTCCACGCTTCCCCACTGCGGCTCCTGGCTCCAGCCCTCTGTCACGCGCGCGCCGCCTTCCTTCCTCTGTCTCCAGCGGTGGGCGGCGCTGAGGGGCCGGCCTGGCACACACACTTCCGGGGGCTGGTATATTTCAGGCGTCCTCGCTGTTAGGAGGACGCCTGATGATTGTGTAGCAATCTGGCCCCTACAGTTCGTCTGTAGTTAGTCCTATCCTGCCTATCCTTCCTGCCTTTCTCTGTGTCGACCTTCCCGCTCTCCCCAGTCGGTCCAGGCTCTCCTGTTCCTTCATTCCATGTGCCGTTCCCTGTCTCCAGTTCGCCTTGTTTCCTCTTCTGGTCTTTCCGTATTCAGCCCTTCCCTGAGCCACCTGTCCCTGCTAGTAGTTTTGTCCGCTGCTTCTCTAGGCCTTTTGTTCGTGGAGCCGTCCCTCTTGGTTCCGGCTGTCGCGCCTCCGTCCTCTGTGGTCCTGCCCCAAACGGTCCCTGTATAGGGGTCGGTCTTCACCTGGTGTGCTCGACCCGGGGGCTCCGGATCCGCGATCCAGAGGGTCCACTCTCTGACACAATCTCCGTCAGCACTACACCACTTTTGACAGCAGCATTAAAAGGGTTAAACGACCATGGTTGGTTCAACCTACTGATGCTCTACTTTTGTAATGACTGCTCTACAATAAATCAAGGAATATTGTGGATACGATTTCTTGCTGAGAAGAATTTTCCTTTCCAAGGTTTTTAAGCGTTTAGGGCAGGACTATTTTTTTTTACTGTATGAGTTGCAGTGTTCATTGGTATGATTTTAGGACACATGGGACTCACTCAATCATTTTCACTCATTTGTTGTGTAGAAGGATAAACAAAATTACAAAGTTATAATAATTTTTTTTTTGTTTATGGTATTCAAAGCTAAAGTTAAGGCTCAATTCATTTGAGCACGGAAAAAATATCCAAATGTAGACTGTGATGTGCGAACTGGCATCGGGTCTCCTGACCCCAATTTTACATCCTCGATTCCTCATATGGGACTGTTTTGTTGGGGACATGAAGGCCTTGGCCTGCTTGAATATAATAATTTGTACTGGATCATGTCTTAAGAACATCTGACTTTCGCGCTTAATACTACAGATGAGCGAATAGATTTAATGTGAATTGAATTTGGGAAATTTTAGGAACATATGGTTGTCCAAACAAATTAAAACGATTTGCATTACTATTCAAGCAAAATGCAAAATAAGAAAAAGTGAAAAAAAAGACATCATCCATTTCACAAGGCGGAAGATTCCATAATTCAGAGAAGGCTCAATTGTCATCACAAGTAGCCGCTTAATCTTCCCAATGATGCCTATCGGCCATTACATCACATGGTATCGCAAATCATAAGATTCCATCACAACCTGTATTAAAAGCCAAGGGAGGGAATGCAACAGCAATTTCAGGGTGAATCTTGATATTGAGAGAACGTAAAAGTCAAAGCTCATGTATAGTAAGTGAGAGAGAGCCTCAAACAATGGAAAATACTCTAGACAACTATAGCACTGATGATGATGAGGGCCATAGTCTGCAAATAATACAGAGATTCGGAGACAAAAGATGTGACAGCAGCAGTTCAGGTATGTTTGATGTGTAATACAGTGTAGCTGCACTGACATCTGCCCTTCTGACAGCGTGGGAACCGCGGCTCTCTGAGCGGTGGGGATAATTTTACCATCGATCAGAAGCGCTACGCCGGTGTTTCCCACTGTCTCACAGGTGAGTAGCTCAGCAGAGAAGAAGGAAGAGAAAGACAAGGATAGACACAGAGCTATGCAACCACGACATCCAATGCATCCTGAGCTCCAACTCTAGCAGTGGACAGCAACACTCCCAATTCTGCAGATGCCTATCTTGGGTGTTTTTTTTCAGTCAGGCAAAAATATGAAAAATCATGTTAGCTGTCAACATTTAAAAAAAAAGACCTAGCAGAGTAAAAAAATGAAATAATTTCAGTATTTCATGCATCATCTGGAACATGTGCAATCAACATGCGTTAATCTGGGAATGTTGTAAGCAGGTTGCAAGATTCAGTAACTGTCAGGAGGCAGAGCAAGGGTTAACGTGTGATTTACTTTAACAGAGAATACTACATGCAGGGAGAGGGTAGAGTAAAACAGACTTGTAAGAGATTAGGCAAAATGAGATAAAACAGGAGCCAGGGATTTAAAGGGAAAGTTCAGTAACGGTAAACTTATCAGTCCGACGACGTCAGAATGTGGAATCCTAAGTACCAATGATGGCACCAAGGCAATGGTGTGTGAGGGGTCCAGCGTGGTCCTGAAGAAGATGAGTGTCCGGTTCCCAGCAGCGGTGGTTCCTTGTCCTGACGGGGGTCCTGGGTCCAGGAGCTTTAGTGCTGGAAGTAACGTGAACAGCCTTTATCATTGCCAGAGCTTAACGTTGCTCAACAGTTGCGTACTGTGAATCAGGATACAGATCATAGCGGGTCAGCCGGTTTCTCTGACTCAGCACGTGCACGTCTTTTATCTGGCTGGAGATTTCGTCACTCCCGGTCACAGGTGCCAACGGGCACTTTACAAGTCTTTGTCAGCAGTCTCTGCACGAGGATCTTAGGCCCTTATGGAGTGGGCCTGCTCTGTCCCGATACTCAGAGGTCAGAGTACCAACACTGTCGTCTTGAGCGCCATGCGTTCCCACCAAGTCTGCCTTGTTTCCCGCATGCTGCAGCTTTTTAAGCTTAGTTGTGCCCCCTAACACTGAGTGCAAAGGTCGGTCTGGGGCTTTAAGCTTTCCACGTGCATCATGGGAGACAGCCCCGACAGTTCTGGATCCATCACGGAATAGGTACGCCAGGTCCGGTCCTTCGCCTTACAATGTCACTGTGCTAAAATGCAGACTAGCGGGCATCGCCAATCACCGTTCACCCCATCAACCATATCTTCTGATTCTTCCCACTCCTTCAGCATGGCAAGTGTTGTCACACTGGTCTCCGAATGAAGAACCTCTACTTGTTTAACCCCTACAGTTGGGGTGAATGAGAGCTTGTCAGCTGATACAGAATTGGACATGTCTACTGTTTTTGACTGATCTTACATACCAAGCACACCCCATCTTTCTCAATCCTCCGTACCATCTCCGGCTACACCTCTATCAAAGTCCAGCAGCTTGTCATGTTCACCCTACTCCACCCTGTGTCAGCACAGCAGCAAACCCTTGTTTGTGCAGATGTGCACACGTAAAAGTTTCTTTCCTCCTACACATGGCAAAGCTAGCACTTTGAACTTCATGATCTTCAATCTACTAATAATAATAACCTTTATTTATATATCACAAACCCATTCCACATAGCTTTACAAGTCAGCAATTCATATCAAACAAGCACCAAAATGAAAAAAAAAAATAAAAAATGGGTTAAAAATATAATTTCTTGAAACTTTAAAATATACAAAATAATTCATAATCAATAATAAATAGTAGAAAAAGCAAGTACAGGAACAAGACAAAGGTGGATACACATGGATATAATTAGCCATGGATCAACATTGTAGAAGCACTTTACATTTCAGAGGGGATTTGTACAGACAATAGACATTACAGCATAACAATAATCACATAGATCATAACAGATACCAAGAGGAATGAGGGCCCTGCTCACAAGCTTACAGTCTATGAGGAAAGAGGGAGACACGAAAGATGGGTGGTAACAGTTGCCCTGATTGTATGGACCAGCCATAATGTTAAGTGTGTAACAGTACAGACATAGAGGGCTAATAGATGCATAAAGCATGTGGGAACATGATGCGGGGAACCTGGTTATGGTAAAACTTTTGGCTGTGCCACACAGGGATAGATTAGGTTAATGTGTTGAGGCGGTAGGCCAGACTGAATAAATGCGTTTTCAGGGCACGCTTAAAATTGTGGGGATTGGGGACTAATCGTATTGACCTGGGAAGTGCATTCCAAAGAATTGGCGCAGCACGTGTAAAGTCTTGGAGACGGGAGTGGGAGGTTCTGATTTTTGAGGATGCTAACCTCAGTTCACCAGCAGAATGGAGGGCGCGGGTAGGGTGGTATACTAAAACAAGGGAGGAGATGTAGGGTGTTGCTGAGCCATGGAGGGCTTTGTGGGTGAGGCTAATAGGTTTATACTGAATTCTGGAGTGGATGGGTAGCCAGTGTAATGACTGGCACAAGGTAGAGCCATCGGTGTGACGACTGGTGTGGAATATGATTCTGGCTGCAGCATTCAAGACAGATTGGAGAGGAGAGAGATAGGTAAGAGGGAGACCGATTAGAAGAGAGTTACAATAGTCGAGACGAGAATGAATCAGAGAAACAGTAAGAGTTTTTGCGGAGTCAAAAGTAAGAAAAGGTCGAATTCTAGAAATGTTTTTGAGGTTCAGATAACAAGAGCGATCCAGTGATCGGATGTGGGGTTCAGAGGAAAGCTCAGAGTCAAGTATGACCCCAAGACAGCGGGCATGTTGCTGGGGAGTAATAGTGGAACCACACACAGAAATGGCAATGTCGGGTATAGGTACATTAGTAGCAGGAGGAAACACAAGGAGTTCAGTCTTTGACAGGTTCAGTTTCAGATATAGTGAGGACATGATGTCAGACACAGTGGTTAGGCAATCACTGGTGTTTTCTAGAAAGCCTAGCGTGATGTCAGAAGAAGAAGCATATAATTGGGTGTCATCAGCATAGAGATGGTACTGGAAACCAAATATACTGATTGTTTCACCAATAGGGACAGTATAGAAAGAGAAGAGGAGGGGGCCTAGAACCGATCCTTGAGTAACCCCAACAGTTAGGGGAAGATGAGAGGAGGAGGAACCAGCAAAAGATACAGTAAAGGAGCGGTCAGAGAGATAGGAGGAGAACCAGGAGAGAATGGTGTCCTTGAGGCCAATGGAACGGAGCATAGTGAGGAGGAGCTGATGATCCACAGTGTCGAATGCTGCAGAGATATCCAAGAGAATTAGCATGGAGTAATGACCATTTGATTTAGCTGTTAGTAGATCATTAGAGACTTTAGTGAGGGCCGTTTCAGTAGGGTGTAAAGAGCGGAAACCAGATTGTAGCGGGTCAGGAAGTGAGTTATCAAAGAGATAGCGGATAAGACGGGAGTGGACCAGACGTTCCAAGAGTTTAGAGATGAAGGGAAAATTAGAGACAGGTCTATAGTTAGCGGCACAGTTTTGGTTGATGGATGGTTTTTTAAGTAATGGATGTATGATGGTGTTTTAGAGTGGGCCAGACTGGGGGCTGGTCCCCTGCTCACCGCGAACAGACGATAAAGACACGAGACAGATGAAGATTTTAGGTACAACAGGTCCGAGTTTATTGGCTGTCTTTCTGACAACCTCAGCAATCCACCGCAGCACTTTCACAGCTCTCCGTATTCAGGCCAGGGTAACTGCACTTCTTTTCAGTCGTAGTGACGTTTCTTTACGGCTCAACTACTGGGGCTGCCCTAGGCCTTTCCACCGCCAGCACTTCATGGGTCAAAGGTCGTCGTCAATTTGGTACCCCCGGGGCCTCGTCTGTTCTGTTCTGCGGTTCTTCGTATCGGGGCCACCCCCTGACTTCCCTTCTCAGTCCCCCTAGTTAAGCTCTCCAGACAGCACACACTTCGTCACAGACTCCTCTCCTCTTGAGCTCCTCCCGGGACTGGAATTTTCTGGATCCCTCCTGTCCTATTTATAACTTTCCTGGTCCCTATAACTCCGCCCCCATGACAAACGGTTTCTCTAGCTTAAAGCTGCTGTCATGTCCTGAACTCACACTCTCTCCTGCTATCTTGTGGTCAACCCAAGATACTGCACTCAATCTACAAACCATCCCTTCTTCTTGCTGACAAGTCCGTCCATCAGGTCACTTTCCCCACACTCCCCCTTCCTTTGTCTATTGTAGTCCTCGACAATCATATTCCCTACCTTCGTCGTTCTGAAACTTTTCTACTGTCTGTTGTCGAACCGGTTGTTAGGCTAAACCCGCCATACGGGGGGCCGAACCAAACCGGGAGCACCATGCTCTGAGCAGCCTACTGTTACTCCCCTCTGCGCACGCCACATGACAACTTCTTTCCAGTTGGGCTAGGTACACCCGGATTTCTCTACGGTGTGTACCTCCCACTACTCTCCCCTTCTATCACCCTCAACTGTCCGGAATGCCATGACTGAGGCCTTATGTCTACCAGGTCATTGTCAGCATCCGCCTATTCTCCTGGGGTGTCCGTGGTGTCAGGGACCTGGCTTGGGACCACTGTCTGATTCCATATCTTCCGTCTCTTTATCTTTCACTTTAAAACAAGTCATGGTCGGCGTCTCAGTCACACAGATCCTCTGTCACACAGACCTCCACACCCGGGACCTGTTCCATATTTCTTATGCATATTATACATTAAGCCAACAACCTATATAGCATATACGGATATTCATAGAAAACAATGAAAACCTACTCGGCAAATGAATAAACCAAATTAAATAGAAGTCCAAATTATAAAGACTTAAAAAAATGTTTTATTAATTACACAAAAAAACCAGACAAAAGGACATAATGCAATACCATAAAAAGTCATAATACATGAAGGTAATTATTAAGTAGACACATAAGCCATAAATAAATATAGTGATCATAAAAATTCCATCCGCAATAAAGTGCATATAATAAGCAGGTAAAGAGTAGAAAAACTCAAATAAAGTGCATAGGAAATGTAATAAGATCAAAGATACCCGTGATCAATGGCTACATGCGTCTCCAGCTCCCTCCAACGTACGTTTCGCCTACCGTGGCTTTCCTTGAGAAAGTTCCATCCGTGGCTTTCCTTGAGAAAATTCCATCCGCAATAAAGTGCATATAATAAGCAGGTAAAGAGTAGAAAAACTCAAATAAAGTGCATAGGAAATGTAATAAGATCAAAGATACCCGTGATCAATGGCTACATGCGTCTCCAGCTCCCTCCAACGTACGTTTCGCCTACCGTGGCTTTCCTTGAGAAAGCCACGGTAGGCGAAACGTACGTTGGAGGGAGCTGGAGACGCATGTAGCCATTGATCACGGGTATCTTTGATCTTATTACATTTCCTATGCACTTTATTTGAGTTTTTCTACTCTTTACCTGCTTATTATATGCACTTTATTGCGGATGGAATTTTTATGATCACTATATTTATTTATGGCTTATGTGTCTACTTAGTAATTACCTTCATGTATTATGACTTTTTATGGTATTGCATTATGTCCTTTTGTCTGGTTTTTTTGTGTAATTAATAAAACATTTTTTTAAGTCTTTATAATTTGGACTTCTATTTAATTTGGTTTATTCATTTGCCGAGTAGGTTTTCATATTATACATTAAACCAACTTTCTAATAGCATAAGTAACACCGTTGTTCTTTTTTTTTTCTTTTACTTTTTCTTTAAACCAAGATAAAATCAAAACAGGCATACTCCCCCTTCCTTTGACATAAGTACTTGCCCATATGCGTCCCCCACTGTGTCAGGAAAAAACATCTTTCAACACACAAAAAAACATTTCTCTTAACATGGACGTAGAACTGTCCTGTGAACTGCACAATGGTGCATCAAATTCCCGGTAGTCCGGGCCATCTCCTGACTGCCGGTGTTCTGCCAACTCAGCAAGGGACTCCACAGCTGTGAAGTCCCGGGATTCTTCGGGTGTCTCTGTGAGTCCTTTTACGGAGCCCGGCCGTGACGGATGGAAGCCACATTCAGATACACCTTTTGACCAGTGGCGAGGTCCCGTATGAACCCATAACCTTTCTCCCTGTTCGTGCGCACCAGCCGCCCGATGGAACGTGGAACCGCCATGCCAGCCTCCCCTTTCTCATGATGCAGCCCCCAGATCTCCCGCTCTCTGGCCTTCTTTTTCTCGATGACCTCCGCAACCCAAGCGGAGGATCCGGTATAGGACGCAGAGTCCTGTGGGCGGGCCGCGGGCGAGGTGGAGGACGGGGCAAAAGTGGCCAAAGGCTCCGGTGGTGAGTAGGCCGCAGCCAGCTTTGACAGTGAAAACGGCGGGGCCACGGGGGAGGCCACAGCTGGAACCAAGGCGGCCACGGGCTTCGGCAAATCAACCGCATGCAGGGCCGCAGATGGAGCAGCGACCACAGACCCCGGTAAGTCAACCACGGCGGCTGACGGCCCGATTACAGCAGTGACCGGGAGTGGGGCCGATGTAGCAGCAGTCAGCTTGGCGGGGGCCACGCCGTTGTCGAGAGCGGGAGACACCGCAGTGTGAGGAGTCGGGCGGGGAGGCCGAGGGCCGGTGTTGGGGTCCTGAGGTCTGTCTGGTACATGGAACGTGGGGACGGGGTTTGCCTGGGTTGCCGCCGGTGGGGCCGGGGACACCCTCACCTTCCCAGCCACCACAGCTCCCAGAAGGCTTTCCCACCGCTCCTTCCCCAGCTGTTGGTTTTCACCCCACCGTCCAGCAGGGCAGGCCTCCAGGCCCAACAGTTCCGCAGGGAGGCTCCCTGGGCAGGTCTCCTGACGAGTCTCCATTTCCTGGCGCCACCGCCATTCCAGGCATCCGATACCACGACAGCTACAGCGTCTCATTCCGTCCGGTGTCCAGTAGCTAAATGGCGTCAAACAGCCGCAGCCGGTCTCTCCACCCGGGACACCCCTGTTCTTGGGTGGGGCGGTGGTCGGCTTCTCCACCCATCTTCCAGGGTCTAACATGAGGGGGCAGTCTCTTCCAATTGATCACCACTCCCCCCAGGGACGGGTTTTATATAGTCCCGGATCATCTAGTTCAATTGTAAACGCCTGTGTCTCTTTCTTTTGACGCCAAATTGCCACAGCCATTTTTCCAGTTCTTATACCACTCCGGTTCCTCTGGTGACAGAAACCAAGTCCCAAATTTGTAATCCTCAAGTAGGGCAGCTCAAGTCTTTTTGCCTTCCTCTGTTGCAGGCTTGCCACTGAAGTTGAAGTATTGGTGGCGGCGATCCTGCCAACTACGCCAAATGTAGTAGAGTGGGCCGGACTGGGTGGTGGTCCCCTGCTCACCGTGAACAGACGATAAAGACGCGAGGTCCGTCCGTTAGGTCACCTTCCCCACAATGGCATGCTTAAATGTGGAGGGAAAGATACCAGACGAGAGAGAGAGGTTAAATATTTTTAGTTAGTTGAGGGGTGACAGCAGGGGAAAGGAACTGGAGGAGATGTGACAGAAATGGGTCAATGGTGCAAGTGGTTGGGCGAGAAGATGCATGGATTTACTTTATTTACATTCTTGCAATAATGTGGGTTAATCATGTGTAGCATGGTTAGAGTTTGTATTGGATAACATTATGTCCTTTGACTTAGTACCCAATTTTATGGGTTATTATTATATGTGGATATGTCCTTTATCTTTTCATTGATTATTTACTTTGTCCATTAGCAATTGCACTTTATCTTGCTTGGACTGTTTATTTTTTTATTCATGATTAGTGTTGAGCATTCCGATACCGCAAGTATCGGGTATCGGCCGATACTTGCTGTATCGGAATTCCGATACCGACTTCCGATATTTTTTCAATATCGGAATTCGGCATCGGAATCGGAAGTTCAAAGTTGATTGACAGACTGACGTCATCATGATGCGCGGTGTGTGCGCATCATGATGCACCGTCATTTCGGGCCTTCCGGGGGTCTCTGCCGGCCTGCCGGGGGGCTGTGCCGGCCTGCCGGGGGGGCTGTGTGGACTGCCCGGGGTCTGTACCGGCCTGCCGGGGGGCTGTGCCGGCCTGCCGGTGGTCTGTGCACCCTGTGGGGGTCTGTGCCGGCCTGCCGGGGGGCTGTGCAGGCTCCGGGGGGCTGTGCCGGCCTGCCGGGGGGCTGTGCCGGCCTGCCGGTGGTCTGTGCAGGCTCCGGGGGGCTGTGCCGGCCTGCCGGGGGGCTGTGCCGGCCTGCCGGTGGTCTGTGCAGGCTTCGGGGGTCTGTGCAGGCATCGTCCGATGGGACTACAAGTCCCATCGGGCGATGCCTGCTACCATGACAGTGATTGACACATTAGCCAATGATGGGACAGTAGTAGTCCCATCATCCGGCTAATGTGTTAAATGTTAAAAAAAAAAAAAAAATACTACATACATACTACATGCATGCTACATACATACTACATGCTACATACATACTGCATGCTACATACATACTACATACATACTACATGCATGCTACATACATACTACATGCTACATACATACTACATATATACTACATACATACTACATACATGCTACATACATACTGCATGCTACATACATACCACATACATACTACATACTACATATATACTACATGCATGCTACATACATACTACATGCTACATACATACCACATACATACTACATACATGCTACATACTACATACATACTACATACATACTACATACATGCTACATGCATGCTACATGCATGCTACATACATACTACATGCATGCTACATACATACTACATGCATGCTACATACATACTACATGCTACATACATACCACATACATACTACATACATACTACATATATACTACATGCATGCTACATACATACTACATGCATGCTACATACATACTACATGCATGCTACATACATACTACATGCTACATACATACATACATACTACATATATACTACATGCATGCTACATACATACTACATGCTACATACATACCACATACATACATGCTACATACATACTACATATATACTACATGCATGCTACATACATACTACATATATACTACATGCATGCTACATACTACATGCATGCTACATACATACTACATGCTACACACATACTGCATGCTACATGCATGCTACATACATACTACATACATACATACCACATATATACTACATACATACAATACATTCATACAATACATACATAGACATACAGTACATATAACATAGAGTAACATACTTACCAATACTTGTCACATTGTTCCCCGAAGCCATTGTCGTCTACGGAATAAATATTAACATAACAAACCACAAAAATACTCACCCACGATCCGAAGCAGTCCACGAGTGTGTCCCACGACGATCTTGGGTAGAGAACTGCAGCATCAGATGATGCTGCCGTTCTCTACGGGCTGCAGGAATCCAATGACGGAAGGTAGGTATCCTTCCGCACTGTATTCCTCCGCCACTTAAAAAAAAAAAGTCCCTAGTCTCACTTTATGCCATTGCTGCGTGGGAAATTCCCACACAGCAATGGCATAAAGTGAGACTAGGGACTTTTTTTTTTTAAGTGGCGGAGGAATACAGTGCGGAAGGATACCTACCTTCCGTCATTGGATTCCTGCAGCCCGTAGAGAACGGCAGCATCATCTGATGCTGCAGTTCTCTACCCAAGATCGTCGTGGGACACACTCGTGGACTGCTTCGGATCGTGGGTGAGTATTTTTGTGGTTTGTTATGTTAATATTTATTCCGTAGACGACAATGGCTTCGGGGAACAATGTGACAAGTATTGGTAAGTATGTTACTCTATGTTATATGTACTGTATGTCTATGTATGTATTGTATGAATGTATTGTATGTATGTAGTATATATGTGGTATGTATGTATGTAGTATGTATGTAGCATGCATGTAGCATGCAGTATGTATGTAGCATGCATGTAGTATATATGTAGTATGTATGTAGCATGCATGTAGTATATATGTAGTATGTATGTAGCATGTAGCATGCATGTAGTATGTATGTGGTATGTATGTAGCATGTAGTATGTATGTAGCATGCATGTAGTATATATGTGGTATGTATGTAGCATGTAGTATGTATGTAGCATGCATGTAGTATATATGTAGTATGTATGTAGCATGCATGTAGTATATATGTAGTATGTATGTAGCATGCAGTATGTATGTAGCATGCATGTAGTATATATGTAGTATGTATGTAGCATGTAGTATGTATGTAGCATGCATGTAGTATGTATGTAGTATGTAGCATGTAGTATGTATGTAGCATGCATGTAGTATATATGTAGTATGTATGTAGTATATATGTAGTATGTATGTTGCATGTAGTATTTATGTAGTATGAATGTAGCATGTATGTAGTATGTAGTATGAATGTAGCATGTATGTAGTATGCATGTTGTATGTATGTAGCATGTAATTTTTTTTTTTTTTTTTTTTTACATTTAACACATTAGCCGGATGATGGGACTACTACTGTCCCATCATTGGCTAATGTGTCAATCACTGTCATGGTAGCAGGCATCACCCGATGGGACTTGTAGTCCCATCGGACGATGCCTGCACAGACCCCCGAAGCCTGCACAGCCCCCCGGCAGGCCGGCACAGCCCCCCGGCAGGCCGGCACAGCCCCCCGGAGCCTGCACAGCCCCCCGGCAGGCCGGCACAGCCCCCCGGCAGGCCGGCACAGCCCCCCGGAGCCTGCACAGCCCCCCGGCAGGCCGGCACAGCCCCCCGGCAGGCCGGCACAGCCCACCGGAGCCTGCACAGCCCCCCGGCAGGCCGGCACAGACCACCGGAGCCTGCACAGACCCCCTGGCAGGCCGGCACAGCCCCCCGGAAGGCCCGTACAGACCCCAGAGAGGCTGTACAAGGGCAGGAAAGGGTTTTTCTTATTCCGATACCGGAAGTCCCATAGACTTGAATGGGACTTCCGGTATCGGAATCGGCGATACCGATACTTTTTTTAAAGATCGGCCGATACCATCCGATACGATACTTTGAAGTATCGGACGGTATCGCTCAACTCTATTCATGATATGTATCCCCAGGAGTATGTGGTTATCATATATTCAGTATATATATATACAGTTGTGGCCAAAAGTATTGACACCCCTGCAATTTTGTCAGATAATACTCAGTTTCTTCCTGAAAATGATTGCAAACACAAATTCTTTGGTATTATTATCTTCATTTAATTTGTCTTAAATGAAAAAAACACAAAAGAGAATGAAGCAAAAAGCAAAACATTGATCATTTCACACAAAACTCCAAAAATGGGCCAGACAAAAGTATTGGCACCCTCAGCCTAATACTTGGTTGCACAACCTTTAGCCAAAATAACTGCGACCAACCACTTCCGGTAACCATCAATGAGTTTCTTACAATGCTCTGCTGGAATTTTAGACCATTCTTCTTTGGCAAACTGCTCCAGGTCCCTGATATTAGAAGGGTGCCTTCTCCAAACTGCCATTTTTAGATCTCTCCACAGGTGTTCTATGGGATTCAGGTCTGGACTCATTGCTGGCCACCTTAGAAGTCTCCAGTGCTTTCTCTCAAACCATTTTCCAGTGCTTTTTGAAGTGTGTTTTGGGTCATTGTCCTGCTCGAAGACCCATGACCTCTGAGGGAGACCCAGCTTTCTCACACTGGGCCCTACATTATGCTGCAAAATTTGTTGGTAGTCTTCAGACTTCATAATGCCATGCACAAGGTCAAGCAGTCCAGTGCCAGAGGCAGCAAAGCAACCCCAAAACATCAGGGAACCTCTGCCATGTTTGACTGTAGGGACCATGTTTTTTTTCTTTGAATGCCTCTTTTTTTCTCCTGTAAACTCTATGTTGATGCCTTTGCCCAAAAAGCTCTACTTTTGTCTCATCTGACCAGAGAACATTCTTCCAAAATGTTTTAGGCTTTTTCAGGTAAGTTTTGGCAAACTCCAGCCTGGCTTTTTTATGTCTCGGGGTAAGAAGTAGGGTCTTCCTGGGTCTCCTACCGTACAGTCCCTTTTCATTCAGACGCCGACGGATAGTACGAGTTGACACTGTTGTACCCTCGGACTGCAGGGCAGCTTGAACTCGTTTGGATGTTAGTCGAGGTTCTTTATCCAACATCCGCACAATCTTGCGTTGAAATCTCTTGTCAATTTTTCTTTTCCGTCCACATCTAGTGAGGTTAGCCACAGTGCCATGGGCTTTACACTTCTTGATGACACTGTGCACGGTAGACACAGGAACATTCAGGTCTTTGGAGATGGACTTGTAGCCTTGAGATTGCTCATGCTTCCTCACAATTTGGTTTCTCAAGTCCTCAGACAGTTCTTTGGTCTTCTTTCTTTTCTCCATGCTCAATGTGGTACACACAAGGACACAGGACAGAGGTTGAGTCAACTTTAATCCATGTCAACTGGCTGCAAGTGTGATTTAGTTATTGCCAACACCTGTTAGGTGCCACAGGTAAGTTACAGGTGCTGTTAATTACACAAATTAGAGAAGCATCACATGATTTTTCAAACAGTGCCAATACTTTTGTCCACCCTCTTTTTTATGTTTGGTGTGGAATTATATCCAATTTGGCTTTAGGACAATTCTTTTTGTGTTTTTTCATTTAAGACAAATTAAATGAAGATAATAATAACAAAGAATTTGTGTTTGCAATCGTTTTCAGGAACAAACTGAGTATTACGTGATAAAATTAAGGGGTGTCAATACTTTTGGCCACAACTGTATATACTTTTATAATGTTGATCCATGGCTAATTATATCCAGGTGTACCCACCTTTGTCTTGTTCCTGTACTTGCTTTTCCTGCTATTTATTATTGATCATGAATTATTTTGTATATTTTAAATTGTTTCAATAAATTATATTTTTTAGCACATTTTTTTAATTTATTTTTTCATTTTGGTGCTTGTTTGATTGTTTTGCTTTTTTGTGGGCTTTTATTGTGGGATTTTTTCGTCCCTTTTGGTGTTATATAATCCATATAAAACAGTCAAAAGTTACCAAGTTTAAGATAATAAGAAAATTAAAGCTAAAATAATGATGACCCTGCTCTTCAGAGCTTACAATCTGCAATGAGATGGTGGGGGTGACACAAACTACAGGTGCTTATTTACAATGATGGTACCATAGATAAAGGCTTCTTTAGCCTTTTTAGGTACGTTTGAGTTTGATGGCGAATTCTGTTCAGAGAAGTAGAGAATAAGCTATATATATATATAAAAAGGACTTTGATTAGGGAGCGTGATAGGCCGCCCTAATCAGATGTGAATTAGGGAGCACCTAAAAATGTCTAAGTTATGGTTATACTCCTAATTTCAAGGGATACAAAGCGTAAGAGGTGAGTCATCTAGGTAGGAGAGTGAACTGAGTCGGACAAAGTCCAGATCAGGGGCGTTATCATCTTTGTGTGTCTCAGAGTTTGTAAGTTGTGAGAGGCCACAAGAATTCGCTAGAGATAGAAGATGGGATGCAGTTGGGGAGGTTGAAGTCTCCCAGGATAAAAGGGTTGTCAATTTTGAGGACATGAAGTCTGGCAGCAATGCATAAAAGTGGTCAACGAAGTGGGTGGGTGAGCCTGGGGGCTGGTATATGACTGCTACTCTGAAGGAGAGGGTATGGAACACCCTGATGGTGTGACCCTCAAAAGAAGAATGACGTCCTATCCGCCTTTATTGGTTTAGTAGGTTAAAAACAGGGTTGTTGTTGGCAGCGAGGAGTATAGGGTTATCATAAAGTTAGCAGTGATCGTACGGTCGGGGTATACACATATTCCATGTGTTCTAACCTGGATGTGGATAAGCCGTATGCTCACTATTAATTTTCTTTGAACTAATTATTGTGAACAGCCTGCGGCCTCCTTGGATGATTCGTCGCCTAATCATGTCATTGTCTGGACGATAGTGGCCAGCTGAGAGCTCTTCGCTACAAAGATCATAGCGCTAATTTCTGTATGACTCATGGTCTCTGATCTCTATGATTATTGCATGGCCACTCCAATCTGTTGGCCATGGAAATGTAGCCTTTCTGCCTTATGCAGTGGGCATCCAAAAGCTGATGGCCGTCGCAGTCCCCCAATACCAGTTGAACAGTCACCATTACTTCTCTAAGAAAGATGTGCCTGTGCTACAGCAACAAGTAGCAGACAACATCACCCATTCCCTGAAAAATTCTATATCTCTACTAATACTCTATACTATACTCTACTACTATACTCTACTAATGTACCTATACCCGACATTGCCATTTCTGTGTGTGGTACCACTATTACTCCCCAGCAACATGCCCACTGTCTTGGGGTCATACTTGATTCTGAGCTTTCCTTTGCCCCCCACATTCGATCACTGGCTCGCTCTTGTCATCTGCAGCTCAAAAACATTTCTAGAATTTGACCTTTTCTTACTTTTGACTCTGCAAAAACTTACTCTTTCTCTGATTCATTCTCGTCTCGACTATTGTAGCTCTCTTCTTATCGGTCTCCCTCTTACCAAACTCTCCCCTCTCCAATCTGTCTTGAATGCTACAGCCAGGATCATATTCCTCACCAATCGTTACACTGATGCCTCTACCTTTTGCCAGTCATTACACTGGCTACCCATCCACTCCAGAATTCAGTATAAACTTATTACCCCCACCCACAAAGCCCTCCATGGCTCAGCACCACCCTACATCTCCTCCCTTGTTTCAGTATACCACCCTACCCGCGCCCTCCGTTCTGCTGATGACCTGATGTTAGCATCCTCAATAAACAGAACCTCCCACTCCCGTCTTCAAGACTTTACACGTGCTGCACCAATTCTTTGGAATGCACTTCCCAGGTCAGTACGATTAGTCCCCAATTACCCACAATTTTAAGCGTGCCCTGAAAACGCATTTATTCAGACTGGCCTATTGCCTCAACACATTAACCTAATCTATCCCTGTGTGGCACAGCCAAAAGTTTTACCATAACCAGGTTCCCCGCATCATGTTCCCACATGCTTTATGCATCCATTAGCCCTCTGTGTCTGTACTGTTACACACTTAACATTATGACTGGTCCATACAATCAGGGCAACTGTTACCACCCACCTTTCGTGTCTCCCCTTTTTTCCCTCATAGACTGTAAGCTTGCGAGCAGGGCCCTCATTCCTCTTGGTATCTGTTATGATCTATGTGATTATTGTTATGCTGTAATGTCTATTGTCTGTACAAATCCCCTCTGAAATGTAAAGTGCTGCGGAATATGTCGGCGCTATAGAAATAAAATATATTATTATTATATCTGCCAGGGTGCATTTCATCAATGACACCAGTACGAGCAAGCATGGACAGGGGAGTTACATCTACATGACTGGCACTGGGTGACTCTGGTGGCTGTAGGGGCAGTCAAGGAAGGGGCTGCTGCACAAGTCTTGCAGTCTCAAGGCTTGCAGGGCGCTTGAGGATGGAGAAATAAACCACTACACACTATAAGATGGATAACTAATCTACTAGACAATAGGGGTTGGAGGGCTAAACTACTAAACAGCTAGGGTTGCAGAACTAAACCATATGATGGATAACTAAACTAATAGACAACAGGGGTTGGATAACTAAACTGCTAAACAGTAGAGATGAGCGACTTTGACTTTTTTAGGGTCGAGTCGGGTTTCATGAAACCCGTCTTTCTCAAAAGTCTAGTCGAACGAAATCAGCTATCGGGAAAAGTCGGGGGTCCGACTGAAACACGAAACCCAATGGAAGTCTCTTTCTCGCTCTCTCTCTCTCCTGACGCTGCATATGTCATCTCGTTGCCCACAGTGTACGTCCTTGCTCATTGGCTGAAAAAAAAGTCACCTGCAAGCATTCTCGGAAATCCGACTTTGGCGCTCGTTTTGCCGACCGCATGGCCGACTTCATGCTGTGGTCAGGTTTCGGTCGGCAAAACCTGACTTTGGCATAAGTTGGCGACTTATGAATCTGGCTGACCTGTTTTGCTCAACTCTACTAAACAGCTATGATTGCAGAACTAAACAAATTAACACCAGAACATGGAGAACTAAACTAATAGACAACAGGGATTGGAGAACTAAACTACAAAACAGCTTGGGTTGGAGAGCAAAACTAATACACACAAAGGGATGGAGAAGTAAATCAGTAAACATCAAAGTGTCACTAGACACCAAGTCTTGGAATCCCCAGGTCTTGCGGAACAAACCTCTGTATGTAACAGTTCCTGAAATGCTTCTGCCTTCTCCACCTCCTCTATGGCCTCCACCTGCACCTCAACCTCTGCCTTAATTCCAACACCGCAGAAGCAATCCCTCCCCCACCTTTGTACTGTGCAGCCAGGGCTCCCTGTAATCAGGCAGTGTTTACAATAATATGCCTTGGAGATCACAGTCATACAGATCAACAGTTGTGGACAACTAACCATGCCGAGTTAGAAGATTGGCTGTCTACACTCAACATGGAGCCAGGGAAGGCCATGTGCGATAACGGTGCAAACCTGATGGTGGCCCTATGCTGGACCAACCTTACAACGTGCCTTGCATGGCTCGCATCCTCAACCTGATGGTACAGCAATTCCTCCACCATTGTCCGTGCCTGGATGCGCTGCTGCAGAAACCACTGTCGTGCTGACTTCAACCATTCCACTTCAGTTGGTATAGAGATCTTTCGTACTACCAGATAATCGGTTGATATGCGATATGACCACATTGTGCAATTAAACTCTGCAAATGTTGCAGCTAGTGATGAGCGAGTATACTCGTTACTCGGTTTTCCCTGAGCATGCTCAAGTGGTCTCCAAATATTTTGCTCGGAGATTTAGTCTTTATTGCCTCAGCTGCATGATTTGTGGCTGCTAGACAGCCTGAATACATGAAGGGATTGCCTAACAAACAGGCAACCCCCACATGCATGTAGCCTGTCTATCAGCTGCAAATCATGCAGCTGCGGCGACACAAACTAAATCTCCGAGTACATCAAAATACTGGAACACCACCCGAGCATGCTTGGGAAAACCTGATTAACAAGTATACTTGCTCATCACTAGTTGCAGCAACTATGGCAGCAGCGCCGAGACCTGGTGCAGTATGACATTTTTCATAGCCTGGCACAGCGCAGTACTGACGTGGTGCAATTTACACTTGCATACTGAATACAGAGGAAGGCCCTCTCCACCCTTCTGCATGATTTCTTAATGGCTACTAAGATGATTAGCGGTGATGATGCCATCATCAACATCCCTATTACTGTCATCTACATGCTGGAGCACACTTTAAATAGTGTGGATGAGGAGCTGATGGTGGTGGTCCTGGGGGAAGAGGAGATAGCAAAGGAGGATACATTTAGGGCTAACAATATCTATAAGTTCAGGTCTGTTATGTCACAAATGTTTGCTATGGGAGGAACAGATGGAGAAGACCATGAAAATGATGAGAAGGAAGAGGTGATGGATGCGCAAAAGTTAGGAGAAGAAGACAATAATGATTCCCTCTATGTTGTCCGTGGATTTCAGGAAGGGATGGAGGAAGAAAGCTTGAGTGTTATCCCACCACCAACACACTGTGGAGTTGGACCTCATGAAAGAGACCGACCCATCAGCGCCTTTTTTGGAGTACTACCTGCAACATAATTTTTACCTGTATAGTTATGATTCCAAATAGTGCTGACTACTGAGTTGCCAGTGTGTTCTATCCACAATACAAAATTAACTTTTGCCAGTTGCTTCCCCCCAAGAAAGGGACACGCCCATGCTGCAGTATCAAAACATGCTGGAAGACAATTTTGACAGTGGTCTTCCCCAACACACAATTTAAATTTCAGTGATAACCTTCCAACCACAGAAATATTCCGTTGTCAACTCAAAAACATGAGCAGTCTTGCAGCGCTGTAGCCCTGTGTTCCAACTACACCAAGGTCAGCTTCTGCAAACAATTTGTATGTTCAATCCATGTTTGCGAGGGTTTACTCACAGTAATTAATTTTCTGCCCACACTACAAAGACATACATATAGTAAATTTAGATTGTGAGTCCCAATGGTGACAGTGCCAGTAATGTCTGCAAATGTCTGAAAAGCGAATGTTGAATTATTGGCACTATATAAGTGATAAAAAAAAACAAAAATTGAAAGTGATGTTCAGCCACACTCAGGTGGCACACTTATCAATTTTGTAGATTACTATTGTCCGAAAAATGTAAGGATAGTAACACGGGTAGTTTACTCAAAGACAGTGGATGACTGCTGGGATCGGAGACCTACTGCTACAGGCAACAATCATGAAGGAGACTCAACGTGGAATCTACACATTTACAAAAATGTATTTGCACGCACCAATAAAGTTACATTAATTTCACCACATTACAAAGACTCTAATAGGGACCGACAAGTCATCCACTACACCCAACCCAGCAGATGGACACCCAGCCAGAAGTGTTCACATTTTAAAAAAATAGTGGCAGACACCAACAAAGTGGCATCAATTTTTACACAGTAGACTATAATAGGGACCCACAGGTCTTCCACTACACCAACCCAACAGATGAACAGCCTGTTTTATAATCTAGAACAGGGTTCCCCAACTCCAGTCCTCAAGGCCCACCAATAGTTCATGTTTTCAGTAGAGTTGAGCGAAACGGGTCGGTCAAATTCATAAGTCGCCGACTTTCGCTAAAGTCGGGTTTCATGAAACGAAACCCGACCATAGTGTGAGGTCGGCCATGAGGTCGGCGACCCGAGCACCAAAGTCGCGTTTCAAATGATGCTTCCAGCGCCCTTTTTCAGCCAATGATGCAGGACGCACACTGTGGGCAACGCGATGACATGGGCAGCGGTCACTACCATCTTTGAGAAGGGCATGCAAGTGATTGGCTGGCTTTGTGTGGAGTCACAGGGGCTATAAAAGGGCGTGCACGCCGACCGCCATCTTACTTCTGCCGATCTTATCATTAGGGAGAGGTTGCAGCTGCTGATTCTGTAAGGAGAGCATTAGGCAGGGAAGAAGAACCAAAAAACTGCTTCTGCTGTTAGCGATTTCCACTTACAACACAACACTTTGTGTGCAGTGACAGGGGAGCCTCTATTTTTGTGCATCAGCTCTGTTGGTTATTAGGCTGCCTTATAAGGCTCCCTGATAGCTGCATTGCTGTTTTCACACTGCTGAGCAAACTGCTTTTTTAAAAGCAAAAATAGTTTTCTTCCTCTTTTCTGCACAGTTACAAAGCATTCATTTTTCCACACTTTTGTGTGCAGCAGTCCTGCTTATTAGGCTGCCTGCTGCCATACTTGGACTGAGAGCATCATTGTCAGCCTCCTAAAATCTTTTGGGAGATTCAAATTCTCCCCAATACTATATACACCTTGTACCTTGTTTTACAGTACCATATAGCTGGTGGTATTTTGGGTACATTTTCCCAAAAATGAGGAAGTATGGTGGAAGAGGCCGTGGAAGTGGGCGGGGGTTGCCAGCTGGTACTGATGGTGGTGTTGATGGTGCATCTGCTGGTAGTGGCAAAAGCACAAAAGCACCTAAGGCAGGAGGTGTTGAGCCTGCATCATCGTCTGGCTCCACAAGGCCTCGAAGGCTCCCTTTTCTGGGAGAAGTTAAACCGCTTTTAACGCCGTAGCTTCAGGAACAAGTTTTGGCTTACATTGCTGACACAGCCTCCAGCTCTATCGCCTCCTCTTCTGAAGTTTCAAAAAATAAAAGCACTGAGTCGTCAGTGGAGGCTCCTTGTCAGGAACAACACCTTTCCTTGTGTCCTTCACCCCTACCAAAAGTGAAGGATGCGGCAGGCCACACTACAGATTACTCCACGGAGCTTTTTTCACATACCATGCTTTGGGTTATCAAGTCAAATCATGAATTCCCCAGTCCAAGATGAATCTGACATGGAGTGCACTGATGCACAGCCACTGCTAGGTTTTTCTGCTGGTACATTCATTCAGAGCACTACATTGTCCTTGCAGTGTACTAAGGCAGAATCAGACCCTGATGAAACTCAGGTGCCCCTTCCCGCATACTATACCACCATACACGGTGACACAGAGGAAGGTGCACATGAAATTGAAGAAGAGGTGATGGATGACCCAGTTGTTGACCCAGATTGGCATCCATTGGGGAAGAGGGTGCCGCTGCCAATAGCTCAGAAGAGGAGGAGGAGGATCCGCAGCAGGCATCGACATCCCAACAGCTGTTATCTGGCAGGCCCGTAGCAGTCCAAAACGGGTTACAAAAATCAAAAGAGTTGCAGGACAGCTTGGCCAGACGGTCAAATTAGCACAGCGTGCAAAGCCTCAAAATGTCTTCCATAGTAGGAAGAGTGCAGTGTGGCACTTTTTTGAACAAAATCCTAATGATCAGGCAAAGGTTATCTGTAAGAAGTGCGCAAAGACCTTTAGCCGAGGGAAAAATCTGAGAAATTTGAATACCAGTTGTATGCTTAGACATTTAACCACCAAGCACTGGCAAGCGTGGACGGACTACCAAATGTCACGTACCACATGTGCACCTGCTACGAATGAAGGTAGTCAGCAAAGCTACATCGCTTCCCCCACTGTAAGCCCACCGGTTAGCACACCACCAGCAGCAAATGTTGAGGTGTCATCACAAGGCCAAAGCAGTCAGGGAATCACAAAGCTATTGCTACGAAAGACTGAATCTAGGCCATCAGCAAGACCACCAACACCATCACCAACCCTCTCAGTCCACCATGTCCACCAATAGTTCCACCATATACAGCTCTCAAGTCCAGCTCACCCTACCAGAGACTCTGCGTAGGACAAGAAAGTACTTATCCTCTCATCCGCGTACACTGTGTTTGAACGCCCACATTGCCAAACTAATCTCGTTAGAGATGATGCCTTACTGGTTGGTTGAAAGTGAAGTTTTCCGCGAGCTCATAGCCTACACAGTACCATGCTATGACCTACCCAGTCGGCACTTCTTTTCTCGAAAAGTCATCCTGTTAGCGTGAGTGGTCTAGAGCAGGAAGCTCCGGAAGTGGACCCTCTGGACCGTGGTACTGAGGGACCCTGGGCGAGCTGCCAGGTGGAACCGACCCCTATACAGGGACCGTTAGGAGAAGGCCCAGGGGTTCGAGTACCACAGTAGCCGGTACCGAGAGGGGCGGCTCAGGATGGACCAGAGTAAGACTGAGACTTGAGTAAGACGGCAGGAACACTGAAGGCAGGACTGGAGTAGGACAGCAGGAGCAGTGGAGGCAGGACTGCAGTAGGACGGCAGGAACACTGAAGGCAGGACTGGAGTAGGACAGCAGGAACCCTGAAGACAGGACTGGAGTAGGATGGCAGGAACACTGTAGACAGGACTGGAGTAGGATGGCAGGAACACTGGAGACAGGACTGGAGTAGGACAGCAGGAGCAGTGGAGGCAGGACTGCAGTAGGACGGCAGGAACACTGGAGACAGGACTGGAGTAGGACAGCAGGAACCCTGAAGACATTACTGGAGTAGGATGGCAGGAACACTGTAGACAGGACTGGAGTAGGATGGCAGGAACACTGGAGACAGGACTGGAGTAGGACGGCAGGAGCACTGGAGGCAGGACTGGAGTAGGATGGCAGGAACACTGAAGACAGGCCTGGAGTAGGACAGCAGGAACACAGGAGACAGAACTGCAGAAGAGATCAAGGAACACGGGTAGCAGGGCTGAGAAGCTGCTGTGGGGAGCAGCCGAGAACAGACCTGCAGGAGCAGAGTGCACACGATGAAGCGAGGCCAGAGTGCTAGGAAACACAATGATCAGGCGCCTCCCCCAGGGGGAAGCGGCCTGATATGGCCCCGTCTGGGCAGCCATTGGTCGAAAGGTGCTTCCGGGTCAGCGCACAGCCGGAGCATAAGAAGCAGGAAGGAGGCATGGCCGCGGCCTATGGCGCATGCGCATAGCATGCAGGGACGGCATCGGCCGCGAGCCCGTCTCAGGTGACCGCCGCGGCCGTTGGGTGGAGAGAGACTGCGGCGTGAGAGCAGAGGCCGGGTGAGTATGGAGGAGCGGTGTAACAGTACCCCCCCTAAGCCGCCCCCCCCGGAGGTTAGCAAGAAACCTCTTGAGGATACGGGGAGCATTGATATTCTCCCGAGGCTCCCAAGATCTCTCCTCAGGACCAAAGCCCTTCCAATCACAGCGAGAATGTCCTGCACTTCAAAAACGTCATCGGCACCCACTGGCTGAGGACCAGGATCAAGCGAGGAATGGAACTGATTCAGCACCACAGGCTTCAGGAGAGAGACGTGAAAGGTTTTCGGGATCCGGAGCGAAGCAGGCAACCTCAATTTGTAAGCGACTTTGTTAATATGTCCCAGAATTTCAAACGGACCGATGTAGCGTGGGTAGAGTTGAGCGATACCAGCCGATACTTGAAAATATCGGATCGGAATGGATCGGCCGATCTTAAAAAAAAAGTATCGGTATCGCCGATTCCGATACCGGAAGTCCCATTCAAGTCTATGGGACTTCCGGTATCGGAATAAGAAAAACCCTATTTTTGCCTTGTACAGCCTCTCTGGGGTCTGTACGGGCCTTTCGGGGGGCCGTGCCGGCCTGCCAGGGGGTCTGTGCAGGCTCCGGTGGTCTGTGCCGGCCTGCCGGGGGGCTGTGACGGCCTGCCGGTGGTCTGTGCAGGCTCCGGTGGTCTGTGCCGGCCTGCCGAGGGGCTGTGCCGGCCTGCCGGTGGTCTGTGCAGGCTCTGGGGGTCTGTGCAGGCATCGTCCGATGGGACTACAAGTCCCACCGGGCGATGCCTGCTACCATGACAGTGATTGACACATTAGCCAATGATGGGACAGTAGTAGTTCCATCATCCGGCTAATGTGTTGAATGTAAAAAAAAAAAAAAATTACATGCTACATACATGCTACATACATACAACATGCATACTACATATATACTACATGTAACATACATACTACATATATACTACATGCAACATGCATACTACATACATGCTACATACTACATGCATGTTACATACATGCTACATACTACATACATGCTACATATATACTACATGCATGCAACATACATACTACATATATACTACATGCATGCAACATACATACTACATATATACTACATTCATAAAACATACATACAACATATATACTACATGCATGCAACATACATACAACATATATACTACATGCATGCAACATGCATGCTACATATATACTACATGTAACATACATACTACATATATACTACATGCAACATGCATACTACATACATGCTACATACTACATGCATGCTACATACATGCTACATACTACATACATGATACATACATACTACATATATACTACATGCATGCAACATACATACTACATATATACTACATGCATGCAACATACATACTACATATATACTACATGTAACATACATACTACATACATGCTACATACTACATGCATGCTACATACATGCTACATACTACATGCATGCTACATACTACATACATGCTACATACTACATACATGCTACATACATACTGCATACATAATACACATATACTACATGCATGCAACATACATACTACATATATACTACATGTAACATACATACTACATATATACTACATGTAACATACATACTACATACATGCTACATACTACATGCATGCTACATACTACATACATGCTACATACTACATACATGCTACAGACATACTACATGCATGCTACATATAAACTACATGCATGCAACATACATACAACATATATACTACATGCATGCAACATGCATACTACATATATACTATATATACTACATGTAACATACATACTACATATATACTACATGCTACATACATGCAACATACACACTACATGCTACATACATGCAACATACATACTACATACATGCTACATACATACACACTACATGCTACATACATGCAACATACATGCTACATACATGCAACATACATACTACATACATACTACATACATACCACATGCATGCAACATGCATACTACATATATACTGCATATATACTACATGCATGCAACATACATACTACATATATACTACATGTAACATACATACTACATATATACTACATGTAACATACATACTACATACATGCTACATACTACATGCATGCTACATACTACATACATGCTACATACTACATACATGCTACATACATACTACATACATGCTACATACATACTACATACATACCACATGCATGCAACATGCATACTACATATATACTACATGCATGCAACATACATATATACTACATACAATACATACATATAGACATACAGTACATATAACATAGAGTACATACTTACCTTCACTTGTCACTTTGATCCCCGAAGCCATTGGGGAAGTCCCTAGTCTCACTTTATGCCATTGCTGCGTGGGAATTTCCCAAGCAGCAATGGCATAAAGTGAGACTAGGGACTTTTTTTTTTTTTAAAGTGGTGGAGGAATACAGTGCGGAAAAATACCTACCTTCCGTCATTGTATTCCTGGAGCTGGTAGAGAACGGTAGCATTAGCTGATGCTGCTGTTCTCCACGCAAGATGGACGTGGGACCCTCGTGGACTTCTTCGGATCGGGGTAAGTATATTGGTGTTTTTTTATTATGATATTTATCCCTCAGGTGACAATGGCTTCAGGGATCAAAGTGACAAGTGACGGTAAGTATGTACTCTATGTTATATGTACTGTATGTCTATATGTATGTATTGTATGTAGTATATATGTATGTTGCATGCATGTAGTATATATGTAGTATGTATGTTGCATGCATGTGGTATGTATGTAGTATGTATGTAGCATGTATGTAGTATGTAGCATGTATGTAGTATGTAGCATGCATGTAGTATGTATGTTACATGTAGTATATATTTGTGTTTTTTGCTTTTTGTTTTCTCTGGTTAATGGTCATGTGTTGATATGCACTTGCATTGTGCATACACATTAACTTACTTTTCTCAGTTCAGACTTGTTTTTTATTCATTTCATTGTGCATTGAGTGCATATATGGGTGTGACCGCCCTCTTTCTGAGCTGGGAAAGCCATCCAGTCTGGTCTACACTGTTACTAGTGGTTCAGCCGCTCGACCCTTGTTCACATTCACGCCACTTGGCAAGTGAAAAGGTTTTAAATACTAGAGTAGGGACTGTCCCACAAGGGTTGCCGTGACGTGGCAGGATGGCTTGTACATTATTTTGATCAAAATTATGTTTACTAAATACCCTTATTATTATTACCTTTATGCATTATTTGCAGTATACATTTTTTACTTTTTAGTTCAGGATATTTGTGTTTTTTGCTTTTTGTTTTCTCTGGTTAATGGTCATGTGTTGATATGCACTTACATTGTGCATACACATTAACTTACTTTTCTCAGTTCAGATTTGTTTTTTATTGTTTTTTATTGTTTTTTTTTATTTGTTTTTTATGTAGTATATATGTAGTATGTATGTTGCATGCATGTAGTATATATGTAGTATGTATGTTGCATGCATGTAGTATATATGTAGTATGTATGTAGCATGTATGTAGTATGTAGCATGTATGTAGCATGCATGTAGTATGTAGCATGTATGTAGTATGCATGTTGCATGTAGTATATATGTAGTATGCATGTTGCATGCATGTAGTATATATGTAGTATGTATGTTGCATGCATGTAGTATATATGTATTATGTATGTAGTATGTATGTAGCATGTATGTAGTATGTATGTAGTATGTAGCATGCATGTAGTATGTAGCATGTATGTAGCATGCATGTAGTATGTAGCATGTATGTAGTATGCATGTTGCATGTAGTATATATGTAGTATGCATGTTGCATGCATGTAGTATATATGTAGTATGTATGTTGCATGCATGTAGTATATATGTAGTATGTATGTAGCATGTATGTATTATGTAGCATATATGTAGCATGCATGTAGTATGTAGCATGTATGTAGTATGTATGTTGCATGTAGTATATATGTAGTATGTATGTTACATGTAGTATATATGTAGTATGCATGTTGTATGTATGTAGCATGTAATTTTTTTTTTTTTTTTTTTACATTCAACACATTAGCCGGATGATGGGACTACTACTGTCCCATCATTGGCTAATGTGTCAATCACTGTCATGGTAGCAGGCATCGCCCGATGGGACTTGTAGTCCCATCGGACGATGCCTGCACAGACCCCCGGAGCCTGCACAGACCACCGGCAGGCCGGCACAGCCCCCCGGCAGGCCGGCACAGACCCCCGGAGCCTGCACAGACCACCGGCAGGCCGGTACAGCCCCCCCGAAGGCCCGAACTGATGGCGCATCATGATGCGCACAGACAGAGCATCATGATGACGTAATTTCGGCAGCCAATCAGAGCCACTTTTGTGGCTAATTGCATTTTGGACTTCCGATTCCGGTATCCGATACGAAAAAAGTATCGGTACTCGGTATCGGAATTCCAATACGGCAAATATCGGCCGATACCCGATACTTGCGGTATCGGAAAGCTCAACACTAAGCGTGGGCCCAATTTGTAGGAGGGCAGTTTTAATCAGACTAATTTGGAGGAGAGCCAGACCTTGTCGCCAACATGATACGGAGGAAAATCCAACCTCTTTTTGTCTGCATAGTTCTTCATCTGATCAGCGGATCTCTTGAGTGATGTGTTGGTCTCAGCCCAAATCTTAGAAAATTCCGAGGACAAGGCGTTGGCCACGGGTACCTCAGAGGCAGGAGTTATCGGAAGAGGAACACCAGGATGTCTGCCAAAAACAATGAAAAACGGAGACTTGGCCGAAGGCTCACCATCATGGTTGTTATAGGCGAACTCTGCCCAGGGAAGCAAGTTGACCCAATCGTTCTGGTGGGCGTTGGAGAAGTGACGTAAGTACCCCGTAAGCATCTGGTTGGTGCGCTCTACCTGTCCATTAGACTGTGGATGGTAGGCCGAGGAGAAGTCGAGGGAAACGTTCATGAGCTTACAAAGCGAATGCCAGAACTTTGAGGTAAACTGAACCCCTCGGTCACACACAATATGTCGAGGTAGTCCGTGAAGTCTGAAGATTTGACGAATGAAGATTTTGGCCTGCTCCGGCACTGAGGGAAGACCGGGCAGAGGGACGAAGTGAGCCATCTTGGAAAAAAGATCCACCACCAGGATGACTGTGCAGCCTGCAGAGCAGGGTAGGTCGGTGATGAAATCCATGGCGATGTTTTCCCAAGGAACCGTAGGGACGGGCAACGGAAGCAACAAGCCGGACGGAGGTCTCCTTAGCACTTTGTTTTTTGCACAGGATGGACAAGAAGCCACAAAGTCAAGTACATCTTGGCGAAGCGTGGGCCACAAGTAGTGACATGTGATAAGGTCAAGGGTCTTCTTAGTTCCGGCATGGCCGGACAGTTTGGAGGAGTGCCCCCATAGAAGAACCTTTCGCTTGAGATTCTCTGGCACATTCGTCTTGCCAGGCGGGGGAGTAAGCTAGTTCACCGGAGCCACGGTGATGATCTTAGTGGGATCAATGATATGCGAAGGTTCCTCCATGGATTCATGTGGCTGGAAGACCCTGGACAGGGCGTCGGCTTTGGAATTCTTGTTGCCAGGATGGAATCGGAGCTCGAAATCAAATCGGGTGAAAAATAGGGACCATCTGGCCTGGCGAGGGTTAAGTCTCTGGGCAGACTGGAGATAGGCCAGATTCTTGTGGTCCGAGAAGATGACAAACGGATGGACAGCTCCTTCCAGGAGGTGGCGCCATTCCTCCAAGGCCAACTTGATGGACAAAAGTTCCCGGTCACCGATCGAGTAGTTACACTCGGATGGAGAAAAGGCCCTCGAGAAGAAGCCACTAGGGTGCAGGCAACCGGAAGCGGTTCTCTGAGACAGTACCGCCCCGGCACCCATCGAGGAAGCGTCCACCTCGAGTACAAAAGGTTGATCGCTCTCAGGGCGATGCAGGACCGGAGCCATGGAGAAAGCCCGTTTTAGGGTTAGAAAGGCCTCCTCTGCCTCAGGAGATCAATCCTTGGAAGAAGACCCTTTACGGGTGAGCGCAGAAATGGGTCTTGTGATCACGGAGAAGTGGGAGACAAATTGCCGGTAACAGTTGGCAAACCCGAGGAACCGTTGTATCGCCTTCAATCCGACGGGGCGAGGCCATTTGAGGATGGCAGACAACTTCTCGGGATCCATCCTTAGACCAGCGTTGGAGATAATGTATCCCAGGAATGGCAGAGAGGTTCGTTCGAAGAGACATTTCTCGATCTTCGCATACAGGCGGTTCTCCCGAAGACGCTGAAGCACCAGGCGGACACTCTTTCTTTGGGACGAGAGGTCCGGCGAGAAGATGAGGATGTCGTCTAAGTATACGACCACACAGGAGTACAAGAGATCCCGGAAAATCTCATTGATGAACTCTTGAAAGACTGCAGGAGCATTGCAAAGACCGAAGGGCATGACCAGGTACTTGTAATGGCCATCTCGAGTGTTGAAAGCGGTCTTCCACTCGTCAGCCGCACGGATACGGACCGGATTGTAGGCTCCTCCGAGGTCCAGCTTGGAAAAGATTCGAGCCCCTCTGAGACGGTCAAACAGCTCCAGAATGAGTGGAAGAGGGTACCTGTTCTTGATGGTAATCTCATTCAACCCCCTATAGTCAATGCACGGTCGTAGAGTTCCGTCCTTCTTTTTGACGAAGAAGAACCCGGCTCCCGCGGGCGAAGAGGATTTCCATATAAAGCCTTTGGCGAGGTTCTCTCAGATGTACTCGGACATGGCGGTGGTCTCTGCGCGAGACAGAGGGTAGATTCTGCCCCTTGGAGGGGTTGAACCTGGGAACAAGTTCAATTGAGCAGTCAAACGGCCGGTGTGGAGGGAGGACCTCCGCTTCCTTCTTATCAAAAACTTCGGCGTAGGAGCTGTAAGCTGGAGGAAGACCCGGGAGGTCTGGAGGTGACCGAGGAGCGGCTGACAGGCGGACAGGAGTCAGACAGCGAGCTTGGCACTGGTGCCCCCAGCAGAGTATCTCCCCAGAAGACCAGTCGAGAACAGGCTGATGAATCCTTAACCATGGAAGACCGAGTAGAATGGCGTGAGAGAGCTTACGCAAAACATAAAAGGCTATCATCTCTCGATGTAAGGCTCAGACTTGCAACTCCACCTCTTCAGTGACCAAGGTGATGGACACCTGTAGCGGTTTGCCATCCACGGTGGCAATCTGAATTGAGTTAGATAGAGTGACTACAGGAATTTGGTATTTGTCTACCTCTTCCGGCTGAATGAAGTTACCCGCTGAGCCCGAATCCACGTAGGCCACCTCGGAACCACGCCTCCCTCCTGAAACCAAAAGCATAGAAATCGTAAGGGGTTGAGAGGAATCATCATCACCTAGGAAGGCCTCTCTTACCTGACCTAGGTGGAGTCGTTTCCCTGTCTCTTGGGACAGGAACGGACATAGTGTGACGAATCACCACAATAGAGGCACAGACCTTGTGCCCGTTTCTCTCTCTGACGCAACTCGGCCATCCTGAGACAATCTATCTGCATGGGCTCACCCGCAGAGAAGGAAGAAGACCCGACCGAACGGGGGCTGGCAGACCGGGTGAAAGGAGAAACTGACCTGGAGGACCGTCTGTCTCTCGCTGACTTCCGAGCGCACTCCAGGAAGTGCAGGTCAATGGGGGTAGCCAGTGAGAAAAGGTCCTAAGGTGGACGGGGTATCTCGACCTGCGAGTTCATCCTTTATTCTACTAGAAAGACCGCGCCAGAATGCCCCCACCAAAGCCGCGTTGTTCCAGCCGAGCTCGGAGGAGATAGTGCGAAAGCGAATAGCGTACTGTCCGACCGTGAGAGAGCCCTGGTGTAAGTTAAAGAGTGACTCAGTGAGAGAGGCTAACCGACCCGGCTCATCGAAAACCTTATGAAACGTATCCAGGAAAACCGGAAGACTCGAGACGACCGGGTCGTCACGTTCCCAGAGCAGGTTTACCCAAGACAGGGCCTCTCCCTCCAGATGGGACATGATGAAGGCCACTTTGGCCCGATCCGAGGGATATTGCTGCGGCAGCCATTCAAAGTGGAGACTACACTGATTTAAGAACCCCCTGCAGAGCTTGGGATCCCCGGTGAAACGAGGTGGCTTGGCGAGGCGGGGCGTTGGGAGAGCAGTAGATGCGGGAGAAGTCGGCACTGCAGTGGCAGCCTGGAGGGCCGACAAGCGACTATCAAAGGAGACCATGTCGGACCAAATGTGGGCTTGAGTATCTTGCTGCTGACCCAGCTCCTGTTGGACACTGACCAGTTGAGTGGCGTTTCCAGGATCGGCCACCTGTAAGGCCGACAAACGGATGTCCATCGAATTCATGACTGACATAATGTGCTCCTGATTCTCCCGTAGGAATAGCAACTCTTTCTGGGTAGCAGCTGTAGTACCGGCAGAGTCCATGGTCTGATCGCACTGTTAGCGTTGGTGGTCTAGAGCAGGAAGCTCCAGGAATGGACCCTCTGGACAGTGGCACCGAGGGACCCTGGGCGAGCTGCCAGGTGGAACCGACCCCTATACAGGGACCGTTAGGAGCAGGCCCAGGGGTTCGAGTACCATGGTAGCCGGTACCGAGAGGGGCGGCTCAGGATGGACCGGAGTAAGACTGAGACTTGAGTAAGACGGCAGGAACACTGAAGGCAGGACTGGAGTAGGACGGCAGGAGCAGTGGAGGCAGGACTGAAGTAGGACGGCAGGAACACTGGAGACAGGACTGGAGTAGGACAGCAGGAACACTGAAGACAGGACTGGAGTAGGACGGCAGGAACACTGTAGACAGGACTGGAGACAGGACTGGAGTAGGACAGCAGGAACACTGGAGACAGGACTGGAGTAGGACGGCAGGAGCACTGGAGGCAGGACTGGAGTAGGATGGCAGGAACACTGAAGACAGGACTGGAGTAGGACAGCAGGAACACAGGGGGAAGCGGCCTGATATGGCCCCGTCTGGGCAGCCATTGGTCGAAAGGTGCTTCCGGGTCAGCGCACAGCCGGAGCATAAGAAACAGGAAGGAGGCGTGGCCGCGGCCTATGGCGCATGCGCATAGTATGCAGGGACGGCATCGGCTGCGAGCCCGTCTCAGGTGACCGCCGCGGCCGTCGGGTGGAGAGAGGCTGCGGCGTGGGAACAGAGGCCGGGTGAGTATGGCGGAGCGGTGTAACACATCCCAGCCCTCCACCTGCATGTGAAAGACCGCATTGTCCATGCACTCAAGCAATCAGTGAGTGGAAAGGTGCACAACAGATGCATGGTCCAGTAGGCATGGCCAGGGCCGTTACGTGTCCATCACTGCGCACTGGGTTAATGTGGTGGATGCAGGGTCCACAGGGGACAGTGGAGGTGAGACAGTGCTGCCTAGCCCACGGTATAGGAAACAGTTGGCTGTAGGCATTCGACCCTCCTCCTCCTCCAGAAGCGAAAGCTCGTCCACAGAGCGCAGTCGCACGAGCATTCCATCCGCAGCTGCCAGTGTTGCACATGAGGTGTCCCACTATCGAACAGCTAGTGGAAAGCGTCAGCAGGCTGTGTTGAAGATGATGTGTTTGGGCGACAACAGACACACCGCCGAGGTACTGGCCGACTACTTGCAGCGACAAACTGAGTCATGGCTGGGCAGTCTACATCTTGAGGCAGGCAAGGTAGTTAGTGATAACGGCCGGAATTTTGTGGCAGCCATAGCCCTTACAAAACTCAGACACATACCTTGCCTGGCTCACACATTGAACCTGGTGGTGCAGTGCTTCCTCAATAACTATCCGGAGTTAACACCCCTGCTCCATAAGGTGCGAAGACTGTGCTCGCACATCCACCGGTCGCCCATATGCAGAAGCTGCAGCGATTGCTCCACCTTCCCAAGCACCGCCTAATTATCGACGTAGCAACAAGGTGGAACTCCACCATGCACATGGTTGAGTGGCTGTGCGAACAGAGGCAGGCTGTAATGCATTTGTGGGAGGATACACGGGCAGCCACTTTGAGGGCAGACATGGAGTTGACAGGTGTGCAGTGGTTAAAGCTGAAAGACCTCTGTAAAGTCATTCAGTGTTTTGAGGAATGCACATGGCTGGTAAGTGCAGACGACGCCATCATAAGCATGAGCATCCCACCTATGCGTCTGCTCATGCAAACTTTGACGCACATTAAGGAGCAAGCGTCTGCAGCTGAGGAGGAAGAGGAGGAGGGAAGCCTTGATGACAGTCAGCCATTGTCTGCTTAGGGACCTCTCCTGGACGAGGTGGAGGAAGAAGAGGAAGAGGAGGAGGAGGGTGATGATGGGTATGATTATTTAGGAGAGGAGGATGCTTCTCAGGGGGCAAGAGAAAATGTTGGCGTGGCAAGGTCAGGTACAGGGTTTGTGCATGACTGGAGGGATGTGGATTTGCCAGAAAGTGCTCCTCCACCCAGCACTCTCAGTGCATCATTGACACCTGGAACATTGGCCCACATGTGTGATTATGCCTTGCAGATCCTAAAAAGGGACCCCCGCATTGCCAAAATGATGAACGATGATGACTACTGGTTGGCCAGCATCCTGGATCCACTCTATAAAGGCAAATTCCAAAACATCATGCCACAAGAGAACCTAGAGCTAATATTGGCTAACAAGCAACTCTGGTAAACCGTTTGTTTGAGGCATTCCCAGCACACAGCAGCAGTGATGGTTCTCCCTTGAGCTGTAGGAGGCAACATGGAAGAGGTGTTCGTGGTGCACACAGCCGAAGTGGTGCTAGAGACAGGGGTTTCATGACCATGTTGTGGACCGATATTTCAAGTACCTCTCACACGACTGGTAATACTGCATCAATTGAAAGTGACAGGAGACAGCAGTTGTCAAGTATGGTTACAAACTACTTCTCCTCCCATATCGATGTTCTCCCTCACAGGTCATTCCCCTTTGACTATTGGGCCTCTAAACTGGACTCCTGGCCTGAATTGGCACAATATGCCTTACAGGAGCTCCCTTGCCCTGCTGCTAGTGTGCTATCCGAAAGAGTCTTCAGTGCTGCTGGATCAATCCTGACAGAAAAAAGGACCCGTCTGTCGACCCAAAATGTTGATGATCTAACCTTCATTAAAATGAACCATGCAGGGGTTTCAAAGGATTTTGTCCCACCTTCCCCTGATGACACATAGGTTGCCAGAAAAATGGCTCGCTTTTGTCCTCCTCTTCCTCGGACTTCTCCAATTCCTCCATTTGCAGCTGCTGAATGTCCAACATCCACATATGCCATTTTTTTAACCTCCCTAACTGGGCTGCCTCCTCCCCCCAGGGTGGCAGTCACCACCTGGTGCACGCACCCGAGCGAGTGCCGTTGCCCTGGACAGGTGGGTGGGCCTACTCTTGGGCGACAGCACTGGCACAGGGTCCCTCATAGTACAATCAAGTGTCTCTGATGGTGGGGGTGCACACCCGCCGTCAGACACACCGGCGTACTATGAGGTGCTCTGTGCCAGTACCGCCACCCATGAGAGGGCACCCCTGCTTGCTCAGGATCGCAGCACTTGCAAAGTTGAAATACTTACCTCTCCCTGCTCCACCGCCGTGACAGTGACATTCTGGTCTGAGAGCGCGATGACATCACGTCTGTACTCCCTCTGCCTAAACAGTCCAAGTGCAGAGAGATTGAAGATGGGGACGACGAGGAGTCCAGACTAGTACAGGGATGCCCTAGTGAGGAGACTTATTTAATTGTTTTAAAGGTTGGGAGCAATTTTTGTGGAGCACTATACTCTGGAGAATGATATATGGGGCAAACCATACACTGGAGGATTCCAAAGGTGGACATCAGACACTGGAGCAGCATTTACCGGGCCCATTATACATTGGAGCATTATAAATGGGGCCTATTATATATGGAGCATTATTTGGGCCCATAAGACAGTGGAGCTTCATCCATGGGGACCAACATATACTGTAGCATTATGTGGAGCTCATCATATACTGTATCGAACATTATATGGGACCAATGATTCTGTATGGAGAAATATATGGGCCTCATTACTCTGTATGGCGCACTATGCGGTGGCCATAATACTGTATGGAGTAATATACTGTCCATTTTTGGAGCTATTGGAGAATTTATAATGGATATCAGTCATGTGATGTAAGAAGTGAAGTATTTTTCATTGTACTATACTGCTATTTCTCTGCCATATGAGACGATCATGAACTGTGGCATGTGTTAAAGAACCCCAGTGACACTCTTTGGCCCTGGGCCCACGGAAACCTGGAGCCAGCCCTACCCCCCCCACACAACTTTAACCAAACAACCCCCAGTTTTCAATGCCTAACTATTATTATAAAGTAAATTAAGGTTGACAAGCTTAAGTAATAAGAATTGATGTTTTTGGCATTAAAATGGGCACTGTAGGTGTGTTTCCTGTCCTCCACTCACTGCCGACTTTTCTTCCCCATTGACTTGCATTGGGTTTCGTGTTTCAGTCGGCCTTCGACTTTTCACGATAATCGGCCGATTGCGTTCGACCCGACTTTTGCGAAAGTCGGGTTTCATGAAACCCGACTCGACCCGAAAAAAGGCAAAGTCGCTCATCTCTAGTTTTCAGGATTTCCTTTGTATTGCACAGGTGAAGCAATTATCACTTCAGCAATACTCAGGAAATCCTGAAAACATAATCTGTTGGTGGGCCTTAAGGACTGGAATTGTGGAACCCTGATGTAGTAGATTGTCCGTGGAATTAGAACGCCTTTTTTCCTACATTTGCTGCTGGTAATGTGCAGGTTTGCCGCAGAAATATGGCCGACATGTCGTTCCATGAACTGATCTGGAAAAGGGCCTTGACATTGGCGGGAATGGGATCGGAAAGCAGGGTCAATGCCTCTAGAGCAAAATGTGCAAACAATATAGGTATCAGCCAGGAAAAGACTTTCCCTATCTTTTTAATTCTTCATGTTGTGCGGTGGCAGCTGTAAAATGATATCTATATGTTATGTGATCTTCTTTGCATTTGTACACCTGGTCCAGCTCGGATTCCGTGTGATATAGTTTGCATTCA
Organism: Dendrobates tinctorius; assembly: GCF_039654945.1. NCBI lineage: Eukaryota > Metazoa > Chordata > Amphibia > Anura > Dendrobatidae > Dendrobates > Dendrobates tinctorius. The sequence continues at coordinate 6,831,356 of NW_027361998.1, read as the reverse complement.
CTTAGTAATATTGCAACATTTGAATAAATGGAAAAAGATTGTCCTTAAACTATAAATAAAGACTCCTTGTGTTCTCAGAATTCTCATAGTAAAGGTGAGATGTCTGATTCCATGGAGGGTGATACTTATGTCTTGAACCTGGGTCTTGTGACCACAGCAGCAATTGCTCTAATACCCGGTCTGGTGACACATTTATTCATCTTAGGCTTCCATGTTAAGGACTGGTTGAAGAAAAGACCTCTGGCTTCAGTTGACCATATTGTATCTTCTCTTGGTGTTTCGAGAATATGCGCCCAATTGGCTATTACTTCATATGTGTTTGTGGATACATTTTTATCGAGCAGCCTGCACGGTGATGTAGCGCTACATATTTTTGACGTGACTTATGTTTTCTTTACTTTTGCCAATCTTTGGCTAACATCTCTGCTCTCCATCATCTTCTGTCTGAAGATCTCCATCCTCCGCACCAGACTGTTCCTGTATCTGAAGGAGATGATATTACCCCGGGTTGGTCATTTCATTGTAACCTCAGGACTTCTCGCTGCTCTCAATTGTTTGATTCACATGTTAACAGCTCAAACTATGGTGACCAATGGTGGAAAATACAATACAACCATGGATTGCGTTTACCAAAATTTTATATATGTTTTTTATATGGGAACCCTCGTCCCACTGCTTGTTTTCTTCACCTCCTCCGTCCTCCTCTTCATGTCATTGTATCATCACACAGTAAAGATGAAGAAGAGCAGTAATTTATCCATCAATTTGGAGACATATTACTCAGCGATGAAATTTGTATCTTTCACCTTCATGTTTAACACTACATATCTTTTTGGTCATTTTGCTTGTATTTTTTATTACTTTTCTAACTGTGTGAGCCCTCAATGGCTTTATATTATCTTGGACTATCTACTGGTTCTCCATTCATCCTATTTGATTTATAGAACAAGCAAACTGCGTGTTCATATGTCCAATGTTTTGCAGAATGTAATGGATTTTTTTATCCATAGGAAAGATACAGAAACCTGAGAATATTGCGAGAGAATATAGAAAAATAAATATTTCACAAAATAACTCCTTAGAGATTAGGCCAAGTTTTTCAAACCGGACGTGTCACTTCAAGCCGCAATAATTCTTGTGATGTTTAAACATATCCCAGTGATTTTGAGACTTTTCTTGTGACACATTGTGCTTTATATTAATGTAACCTTTAGGTTGATAAGTTTTGCGTTTATTTAAAAAAAGACAGAAAATTAGCAATATTGTCAAAAATGTACAATTTTCAAACTTTGAATGATTATCCATTTAAGGTAATTCAGAACGTCATAGCACACAAAAGAATTAAAAAATAACCTTTATTTCATGTCTGCTGTATATCGGAATCATTTGTAAAATTTTCATTTTTTTTAGGATATTAGAAGGTGTAAAAATGTAGCAGGAATTATTCATTTTTCAAGAAAATTTTAAAAACTTTTTTTTAGGTTACTATGAAGTTTCGAAGTAACTTTGGAAGACCTATATACTGGAAAACTCCCAATTGTGATTCTGTTTTAAAAAGAAATTCAAAACTGCTGTCATATAGTTAATTAACCCTTCACGTGCTTTTCAGTAATTAATGCAAAGTAGCATGACAGGAATGAAAAATGTTATTTTAACTAGACATGAGTTAACTTGTTCGGAAAATGTTCGTCAATCTCAAATTCGGCACATTTGGATTCGTGCTCGCTTTCATTTTTACTCAAAGTCGACAAAAATTGATCACAGTTCGGTAAATCATCACATTTCCACTAATGCCTTTTTTATTACTTTTGCTAGGATACTGGTGCTGTATAATAAGCGGGAGGGCGGGGAGACAAGTTTGATGATGGTAAGGCATGTGTCTAGGCCAGATGAGCATGTGGAAAGGTTACAGCAGCGGTGAGCACTTTTTTTTTCTTCCCTTAACTTTATGTCTGTTAATTACGACAACCAATCAGGGCTCACAAACCATTCACAACATCATGACACAAGGTCTTCTGTGATTGGTTGGCAAAGTCACATATCCCTGGCCATATAAAAAAAGGACATATTGTTCTGCTGGTGCCATTTGCTCAGTGTGACAGTACAGAGAGGTCGCTTTGCGCTAGTGCTGATGCTGAGAGTGAACTTGTTCTGTGTGATATTGATCTTCAAAGTAGAGTGTGCAAAAAATGTGTGGCAGTCTCCAGAAGCCCCATTAGCTACTCCAAAACAATTTCCACGTAAAAATCGTTAGGTTTACTATAATGGTGCTGCCACGAGGCCCAATTAGCTACTCCAAATTGTTTGTGCTACAGTTGTGTTTCAGTGGCAAATCAGAAGGCTATATGCCCACATAAAAATCGTTAGATTGCGTGACTGAACAACACTGTTTTGCCTAAGAAAATAAATAGTGATTGTTCATTTAGTGAAAGGTGACTGACAGCTGTGGGCCTAAAGTTGAGAAACAGCAGGTTACAAGAGGGGAAGTCTACTTGCAACATGAGTGGGAAAAAGCAAGGTTGTGGAAGGGTGAATAGGTTTGGTGTTCGACATGTATGTGGGTTAGGTGTTAATGTGAATGAAAACTCAACTGAACAAACAACATCTCACCCTATCCAAAGACCACTGACAACATTTGTTGCTGGCCGGCCTACTCGACTCCCTTTCTTTGGCAGCTGTACAGTGGTCTGCCTTGTAGATGAGGCTCAGAAAGATCATGTGCTCCAGTGAATGGCAAGCACTGCATCAACTGGCTTCTCCTCCTCTTCCTCCACCTTAACATCACACAGATTACAATCTTCAGAGGTGGCACCCCAATCACCCTTGTTTCCCCCTGTGTCAAAAATTTCCAAACACCCAACTGACTGTGGGGAACTTCAGATGAGCCATTCTGAAGAGCTGTTCACACACTCTATTCATGAACATCAGAGGTATTATCTGAATAATCAGAGAATTCAGAGGAGGAAAGCATCTGCACCGATGCCCAAAATGTTTTCATGTTGGATCCAGGGATGGACGAAGCAGAATCTAGAGAATAGTCACTACTCACTAGACGTTGATTATCAAGGGTGGAGGTGGTTAACCACCGTGGGTGGAGGTGATCCCGATGAGACTCAGATACCAGAGGCACACGCGGACTGTTCTGTGGTGTCAGGGCAAGAAGATGAGAAGGGAAACTCTCAGGGTGAGGAGTGTGAGAACAGAGAGGATGACTATGAAGTTGTAGATCACATTTGGCATGAATGCTGAGTAGCTCAGCAGAGGAGGTAGAGGAGGAAGATGAGGAGGTTACGTATTGGTTTCCCACAAAGACACGACGTGACATTACTACCACAAGCACTGCATCGTCATCCGCAACTCTGCTTGTGGGCAGCACTGGTCGCAAGTGTGCAGTTCGCAGGGACGACAAAGGTTGCTTAGCCTGGGCATTTTTTGAGACCGCAAAGGATGACCAAACATAAGCTATTTTCTGTCAAATTGCAAAAAAACAAAAACTAAGTAGAGGTAAAAATTGCAATAATTTGACAAGTACACACATGAACAGGCACATGCGCAATCAGCATGCTTAGTGTGGGAATCTTACTGCGCTAAAATGCAAACTAGCGTGCCTCACCAGCTACCAGCCATCCAATAACCCCATCTGCTGCTTCTTCCTTCTTTGTCACCATTCCAAGCTGTCACACACAGGTCTCCAGTCGCAGAAACAACTATTGTTTACCCACCATAGTCGGAGTGACAGAGAGCCGGTTAGCTGTTACGGAAGTAGACATGACTTCTGCTTTTGTATCACCTAGCACAGCACATCTTTCTCAATAAGTCCACCATAACATCTCCACCTGCTCCTCAATCACAGTCCAGCAGTTTGTCCTATTCTACGCACCCTGTCCTCTCTCAGCACAACAGCCAGCTCTCAGTCCCATAGTTGTGGTCAAGTAAAAGAATGTTTCCTGCTACACATGGCAAAGCTAAGCACTTGAACTCCACCATCTCCAATCTGTTGTCCTTGGAAATGCTGCCTTTTCGGCTTGTGAGTACAGACAGTTTTTCAAAGTGGATGGCAGTACCCATTGCACAGTTTCTATTAGTTTTCAAAGAATGCTGTTCCTGCGCTACGCCAGCATGTCGCTGACATCACCCGTTCTCTGAAGAAATTAATGCCTGAAAGGGTGCATTTCAAAACTGACACCTGGATGAATAAACATGGGCAGGGGAGTTACATCTCGCTGACTGGGCACTGGATGACTATGGTGGCTGTGGGTGCAGGCAGTTAAGAGGCTGCTCCATAAGTTTTGGAATCCCCAAGACTTGCAGGACAATCCTCTTTATCTGACAGTTCCTCCACAGCTTCTGGCTCCTCCACCTCCTCTAGGGCCACCACCTGTCCTCTCAACCCATCCCTTAATCAGACACTTCTAAAAGTGCAGATAGAAACTCCTATACATTCGTACTGCACAGCCATGGCTCATTGCAATCAGGCAGTGTTTAAATTAATATGCCTTGGAGATTGTAGGCACACAGCTTAAAAGTGGTGGACAGGTATCCAGGCTGAGCTAAAACAGTGGCTGTCTCCACTAAACCTGAAGCCAGGGAACACCATGTGCATTAACGGTGCAAACCTGATGGCAGCCCTATGCCGTGGCAACCTCACACACGTGCGTTGCATTGCTCATGTCCTTGGTGGTACTGCAATTTCTCTGCTACTATCCCAGCCTGAATGCACTGCTTCAGAACTTATGATCACTGTGTGCTCAATTCTGACAATCTCACCCAGCAGATCATCGATCTGGCATCACTACACAGGTATTTCGGCCTATCTGTTAATAGTTTGATTAGCGATGTTCCGACACGATGGAATTCCACTCTCTTCTTTCAGTGTCTGTATGAAACTGATATTAGTTCCATTTGAGTGTAGCTGAAATTTTTTTTGGAGGTGTTGCATGAGGTATCAGAGGTCTCAGGTAAGATTTCTTACACAGTGCCCTTAACCATCAGGTTCTCTTTGAAACTTCATTTCAAAGCTGTAAATGCTGGCCCAGACTCTTATATCTCATGCATGGCCCATAGCTGACTGTTGCTATGCCATTTTCAAATTTCTGCTGTGGGTAAAATTATGCCTCTTTTCATGGTTTCTGCCCCTAATTTTAGCTGTTTGGGAAGCTATTTGTGACCTGTTAAGGTGTTGTGTATACGTTGGTTTGGCCTCCCATTGAATTTAATGGTGTCTGGGTACATTCAACGATCATTTTCGGCGAACATCTAAACGTTCGGCAAATCGAACCAAAACTTGACAGGTTTTCTTATCTCTTATTACCAGCACCAGCAACATGGCTACATCTCATTTGATGGTCTCTTCATTGCTTACAACCCAAAAAAATGCAGAGTATTATGTCGTCTGTATACAGAGAGAGAGAGTGATCAGCAACTTATTACACTGACTGTTTTCAGATTACCCCCAAAAAATCAATAAAAAAATATCAAACACAAAAACAGTGTTTTATACCTCATTCTCCTTCCACCTAACCTGCCATATCCACCTCCTCATCAACCTCCTCCTCCTCTTAAAGCTTAACTTCTTGGTTCAAAGATTATAGTTTTTTTTTATTCTCTTTTATCTAGTGGCGGTGGTCGTGGATGATGAGATGTGAAGGAAGGCCTGATTCCTGATTAAAAAATAGGTCCAATTTCTAGGAGTGGGTATCATAGACTTGTAATGCCCATACACTAAGTGTGTTGGCTGTCAAACATTTTCACCTGTGGGGTTCACCTCATCGTTTTCCATAACAAGTATTTAAAACCCAGCAAAAATCCCCACCCTTGTTTGGAATTCGAACCTGGTTGTAGCAGCACGGAACACGTTAACGATGGTGAACTAATGGTGGCGGATGATGAGACGAGGAGGAAAGGCTGATTAAAAACTATGCCCAATATAAAGGAGTGGGTCTCCTAGACTTGGAATGCCCATACGCTTAGTGTATGGGCTGGCAAACATTTCCCCTGTGGGGTACACCTCAACGTTTTTTAGAATAAGTATTTTACGCAACACATAACCACCTACCCTTGTCAATAATTCGACACTGGCTGTAGCTGCACGGAACACGTTAAACCTTTTGATCTAGTGGCGGTGGATGATGAGACTTGGAGGAAGGCCTGATTAAAAAATAGGCCCAATTTCTTGAAGCGGGTCTCATAGACTTGGAATGCCCATACACTTAGTGTATGGGCTTGCAAACATTTCCCCCGTGGGGTACACCTTAACCTTTTTCAGAATAAGTATTTTACACACAGCATAACCATCCACCCTTGTTAATAATTCGACACTGGCTGTAGCTGCATGGAACACGTTAACCCTTTTGATCAAATGGCGGTGGATGATGAGATTGGAGGAAAGCTTGATTAAAAATAGGCCCAATTTCTAGGAGCGGGTCTCATAGACTTGTGAATGCCCATACACTGAGTGTATGGGCTGGCGAATATTTCCCCTGTGGGGTGGACATATTTTTTGTATTTTGGTGACGGACATCATAACTGTCACGACTGCGGCTGCAGACGCGGCCCAGCAGGTGCCTCAATGCCGACGGTGACGGGTGGGTGTCCCCCGGGGACTCAATATGGACCCTCTAAACCACAGAGGGGGACCCGGGCCTACCCGAACTAGGGAAGGGCAGCGACTGGGATTCAGTGGCAGCTGAGCATGTGGACAAAGACGACACATAGGACTAGATAACACAGCACAAATTCAGGTATCAAAAAGGTAAAGTTTACTTAAAGTAAAGTCACAGTACATAAACGAGACAGGGCTATGCTAGGCTCCCGATTCCACACCTCCCAGAAGGGTACCACCCAGTGGACCCTAAAGCACCAAAGGATCACCAAGGCACACTTAAGCGGGACATCGGGACACAGGTAGGACACATGGATACATGAGGACATTAGGAAACAGGCCGGATATCGGGCTGGACATCAGGACATCAGGCCGGACATCAGGGTACACGAGGTCATCAAGATGCAGGCAGGACATCAGGGTACATGAGGTCATCAGAACATCAGGGTACACGAGGACATCAGGATAATCAGGGTCACCCACAGGACATCAGAGTCACCGGCAGACATCAGACAGGAGTCGTTTGGTTCCGGACATCTGACACGACCTACAGGCACCATTGCAGTCATCAAGCTCCAGTCTCCAGGCAGCAGTCATCAGGTACCAGTCTGCGGTCGTCAGGCTCCAGGCATAGGACCTAAGAAAGAACTCAAGTGTGATGGTGCTAGACCCTCAGGATTGCTGGACCTGCATGGAGCTAGCACCACATGGTAGTCAGAGCACAGGATATTCGATGCTCAGCAGGAACACTGGTTACAAGAGTCTCCGAGTCACTGGGTGTGGGGCTCCAAACACAGAGGGATTCCAGGAACATAACATAGCAGACAGTTCAGACTTGGTCAGGTACAGGACAGGTACAGGATGATGGATTCAGGCCTGGATATACCACCTCCGGGGCAGAGCGAGGGAACAGGACAAAGCAGGAATCAAGGCAGAGAATTTGGTATCAAAACAGAGAAAGACGAGGTCCTGGGACACAGACACAAGACACACATTGCAAAGTGCAGGAGCTTTGTGAGTTGTGAGTAGCTCTGTCCCCAACCTTAGGGCAGGGTAAGTTTATAAAGGAGCTGCCCCTCATCAATTGGCTGGGGACAGAATTTCAAGTACACACACTAACCCTGATAAAAGCAGGGGAGGTGTGGCCGCGCACGCCCTAAGCACACACAGAAACCATTGCAGCACAGTCAGTGCAGGAACTGCAGCCTAGAGGACCTGGCATCGTCTGCAAGCCTAGACACATGTGGAAAGTCATGCGCCAGCTGCAAATGACCTCGCAATCCGCGGACAGCTTCCACAGCGGCAATCAGGGACCACACTTTCGGATGGTCAAGCAGCAAAGCAAAGACCCAACAACACAAGTGCAGCTACGCAGCAGAGCAGGGAGCTGAGCAGGCTCCATACAGGTAACAGCCAACAGTATCCCAGCTCAATTAGGGGGAAAGGAGCAAAGGGTTAAAACAAACACATGCATAGTCATGCTGACAAGCAGATACAAACAGAACGGCATGACATTATCCCCTCCTAAAGCCCCCTCTTCTGACTTCTCCCCAAAAAAATACACCAAAACTTTTCTTGGGATAGGTGGTAAGTCCCAGTTCACAAGCAGCAGAGTTCATTGCTCTAGAAATCCAAACCGCTTACCAAGCACAGGGTTGAGCAACCTAGTCCACTACCAGCTTGGATCCAAGCCATCTCATCCACTGGTCAAGCGGGGCTCAGAAAAAAATCCTACCATCCATACGTGCTTAGCTGAGTCCAAGGCTAGAGCTTCTGTCACGACTGTGGCCTCAGACGCGGCCCAGCAGGCGCCTCAATGACGATGGCAAGGGGCAGCCGTCCCCCCGGGGAAGCAATATGGACCCTCTATACCACAGAGGGGGACCCGGGCCTACCCGAACTAGGGAAGGGCAGTGACTGGGATTCTGTGGCAGCTGAGCATGTGGACAAAGACAACACGTAGGGCTAGATGACACCGCACAACTTCAGGTATCAAAAACGTAAAGTTTACTTAAAGTAAAGTCACAGTACATAAACGAGACAGGGCTATGCCAGGCTCCTGATTCCACACCTCCCAGAAGGGTACCACCCAGTGGACCCCAAAGCACCAACAGATCACTGAGGCACACATAAGTGGGACATCGGGACACAGGCAAAACATATGGATACATGAAGACATTAGGACACAGGCCGGACATCGGGCTGGACATCAGGCAGGACATCAGGGTACACGAGGTCATCAAGATGCAGGCAGGACATCAGGGTACACGAGGTTATCAGGACATCAGGGTACACGAAGACATCAGGACAATCAGGGTCACCCACTGGACATCAGAGACACCGGCAGACATCAGACAGGAGTCGTTTGGTTCCTGAGATCCAACACAACCTACAGGCACCATTGCAGTCATCAAGCTCCAGTCTCCAGGCAGCGGTCCTCAGGTACCAGTCTGTGGTCGTCAGGCTCCAGGCATAGGACCTAAGAAAAAACTCAAGCGTGATGGTGCTAGACCCGCAGGATTGCTGGACCTACAAACAGAACGGCGTGACAATAACACCCTTGCCAAAACATAGAGTGGCCAGAGCATGACTGAATACGTTCACCCTGGTGTTCGAGTGGTGGTGGACGGCGAGGATGAGGAGAAGGAGGGGGACACCAAATAGCCAAAATCAGGACGCATATAACCATGTTTGGTTGTGAAGAGGTGCATGGGAATACACCTCCAAAAAAAATACTACATTGGAGTCTATGCTTCGCTGTCATCATTTAGTGGTGTTGAGAAGTCAGGCACAATCCATCCCTCGTTCATTTTTATAAGAGTCAGCCTGTCTGCATTTTCTGTTGAAAGGCGAATGCGCTTATCTGTGATAATGCCACCAGCAGCGCTAAAAACCCACTCTGACAAAATGCTAGCGGCAGGGCAGGCCAGGACCTCCAAGGCATAGAGAGCCAGTTCATGCCTTGTGTCCAGCTTGGATATACAATAATTAAAAGACACAGAGGAGTCACGGAGGTAGTGTTGAGCATTCCGATACTGTAAATATTGGGTATCGGCCGATATTCGTGGTATCAGAATTCCGATACTGAGTTCCGATACTTTTAGCATATCGAATACCGGAATCGGAAGTTCCCATAATGCTATGAGCCAGTTTGATTTGATTCAGCCAATGAGGAATCCTAAGAAGTGTGGGCACATCCTGTTAGGCATGTAGGCATGTTAACTAATGGCATGGCTGTGAAAGGCTGCTGAAATGATGTCATGATGCACTATAAAAGCCACCGCCAGCATTTTGGGTTCACTCTGCTGTGAATTTAGTTAGGGACAGGACGCTGTTCTTCTGACTCTGCGGGACAGTTAGAGATAGCGATTTGCTATATAGTGCTTTACCCAGGCTACTTTAGCAACCCCTGTGTGAAGCTTTCTTTTGCCTTGCAGCGCTGTTCACAGCTGTCTGCAAGGTCTGTGTGTGTGAGTGCAGCTCACGCTGTAATGTATTCTGCAGCCACTTCTGGTTGTAGGCCGCTCAACATGCGTCACTGCCTCATACATATTTTTTTTATTGCTGCTCATTTTTACTGATTTCTCCTATTAGTGTGCATCCATCCGTATCCATCTACATTGGTTGCAAACACTATATAGGAGTAGACAGCGAAGCCTTTCTGCAGCCTTTCAGTGCTAGTGCACAGTTCTCTGCACTGTTCACGGCTGTCCGTGAGGTCTCTGTGTGTGAGTGCAGCTCACGCTGTAGTGTGTTCTGCAGACACCTCTGGTTGTAGTCCGCTCAGCATGCGTCACTGCCTCATACATAGTCCATTTTTGCTGTAGTGCTGCTTATTTTTTTCTGAATTTCTCCTATTAGTGTGCTTCCATCAGTATCCAGCTAGATTGGTTGCAAACACTATATAGGAGTAGATAGAGGAGCCTTTTTGCTGGCTTGTGCCCTCCAGCCCCAGCCAGATTAGTATTAGCCTATTTTTTGGAGCCTCATCTATTGCATTGTAGGTTACCTTCCTGCATTGTAATAGCTACAAAATGTTTGTGATACTATCGCTTTTACATCTTTGGTCACATCCTTTTTTTTTTGTGAAAAAAAACACGTAAAAATAGTTCACCAAACACTCCACTTGACAGTTGTGTAGGCCACATTAGCTCATATTAAAGTGTAGTCCACACACTTTATAAAATTAGTGTTTCTTATACCTGTTAGCACTGCAGCTGTTCAGGAATAAGCACACTAAGCCCCCCCTTTGTACTTTTCTGCCTATCTTTATCAGTCCCAAGATGAAGAAGGCAGGGAGTAAGGCACGTGGTCGTGGGCGTGGAGTTTCTGCAGAAGGAGGACGTGGGGATTCAGTTCCTGCTGCGGGCACCAGTGACTCAGCATCCCCCAGTTTTAACAGGGAACAGTCCTTTATGTGCAGCTTTGTAGGAGCTCGCCGTACCCCACTGCTGTGGGAGGAACAAATTGAAGCCGTTGTTGGATGGATGGCAGCTAACGCATCAACTTCAATTACTTCCACATTCTCTCAGGTCCAGAGCACTGAAAAGCAAATATCTGTCTCTTCACCACCTGCCAAATTGACCAGGCAGTCAGAGAGCCCTGGACAGAAGCCATCTCATTCTCTACTTCTGTTCTCTGAATCTCTTGGCTTGGAAAGAGGGGGCCAGTCAAGCAGCATTCGAGAATGTGAAGAAGAGGGAGTATGCAGTGATGCACAACAGCTTTGTCTCTCTGAATCTGAAGAGGCGGATGGGCCAGTGCCCATGGTCAGCACACATCAGTACGCATCTGATGATGAGACTCAGGTGCCAATTTCTGGTGCGTACTGTGCTGGCGAGACTACCCAGGAGAAGCAGGTGTTTGAAGAGGGTAGTGTAGATGATGAGGTCCTTGACCCATCATTTCATAAGTAACAGGAAGGTGGTGGGAGCAGCACTGAGGAAGAGATTCCCCGAATGGCCAAGACAGGAGGGAGAGGGAGGGGGCAGACTTGGTTGCCTGTAGTCTCCACTTCAGCACCCATTCGGAGCATTCCTCTTCCAAAACCCAAAACGGGCACTGCCAGAACTTGCAGTGCGTGGTCCTTTTTTGACACAGTTGCAGATGACATTTGCTATGTCAAACACAAGCTGTGTAATCAGAAAGTCAAAAGAGGGAAAAGTTTCTGCAACCTCAATACCACAAATATGTGGAAACATGTGTGGACCAAGCACGTGGTGGAGTTACAAACACACTGAAGATGTAGGCCAACCTACAGCACCACCTACCACCTCTTCAGCTCATGTTGTAGCCTCTTCCTCCAGCTCACACACAGCTGGTTCAGCTTCCTCGCAGGATCGCCATGGAAGAACCTCTGGCACTGTTGTACAGAGACCCAGTGTAATTACACCCACAGCACCACGTTCCCTGTCATCCTCACACTCCCAGGCCACTCTACAGCCATCGGTAGCACAGGCATGGGAGAAAAGGCGGCCATATTTGGCAAACCATCCCCGAGCACAGGCTCTGAATGCTGGCATTGCAAAACTACTGGCCCATGAAATGCTCTCATTTAGGCTGGTGGAGACTGACACTTTCCATAACTTCATGGCATTGGCAGTCCCACAATACAATGTGCCCAGCCACTTTTATTTCAGCAGGCAAGCCGTCCCTGCCCTGTAAAAGCATGTGGAGGGAAAAATTAAACATGTGCTACTAAACGTCGTCAGTAGCAAGGTCCACCTGACCACCGATGCGTGGACCAGTAACCATGGACAGGGACGATGCCTTTCCCTCACTGCCCATTGGGTCAATGTTGTGGAGCCGGGTACAGATCTTGAGAGTGGCGCTATAAGTGTTCTGCCAACTCCAAGGATTGCAGGAATCCAGTCTGTACACATTGACTTCTCCTCATACTCCAGTTCCTCAGAATCAGCACTGCAGGAGCCGTCACGGTCTACCTCCACATGGACCCGTGAACGTTTACCTATTACGACCGATATGAGCACAGCCGTGACCAAACGTCAACAGGCCGTACTGAAATTAATTTCTTTGGGGAATCGAAGCCACACAGCGCAGGAGCTCTGGAATGCCATCAAGCAGGAAAGCGACGTGTGGTTGGTGCCAGCGAATCTCCAGCCAGGCTTGGTAGTGTGTGACAATGGCCGAAATCTGGTGGCAGCTCTGGGCCTAGGCAACCTCACTCATATCCCATGTCTGGCACATGTGTTCAACTTGGTCGTGCAGAGTTTTTTGAGGGACTATCCGGATCTTGCTGCACAAGGTCCACATAGAGTGCGCTCACTTGCGGCGTTCCAGCATGGCAAGATCACGCATTGCAGCTCTGCAGTGCCGATTCCACCTTCCGGAACATCGCATCATATGTGACCTACCCACCAGGTGGAATTCAATGTTACATATGTTGGAGCGGTTGTGTGAGCAGCAGGCAGCAGTAATGGAGTACCAGCTGCATCAGGCGCAAACAAGTCGCACTGCGCGCCGTTCACACTTCACCACCACTGAGTGGGACTCTATGAAGGACATCTGCCACGTTTTGCCTTCGATGATTCCACGCGGATGGCGAGTGCAGATGATGCACTAGTCAGCATGACTGTCCCCCTTATCTGCCTGCTTCAAAAAACACTGCAAGCACTAAGGGAGGAGGTTTTGGAAGAGGTGGGGGATGAGGAGTCACAAATGCCATCTGCTTCTGGACAGTCTGCGTAACGTGGTTCCTCACAAAGTCCTAGGCAGGGGACACTTTGTGAGGAGGATGAGGAGGAGTCAATGGAGGAGGAAGACATCTCTCCTGAGGAGGGAGGTACACAATGCTCTAGTAGTCAGTATGTTGAGCGAGGGTGGGGTGATGCAGAGCAGGCAGAGATAACGCCTCAAGCAGGGGACAGTGTTTCTTGGCCAGTTCAAGAGTATAGAAATTCCAGGCTCTACCACCCGTTGAGGGTGCTCTGGGGGTAAAAAACTATATACAAGTAATAAAGTAAACCCCGGCACTCAAATGAGGACAAAGGAATAAATGCATAAGTGAATTTATTGACACACTGCAAAGGGAACCTAACCAGAACAACAGCACCAACGTTTCGGCATAAAGCCTTTCTCAAGGTAGTTGCATTACTGGTTAGAGCAGGAAAACACGGGTCTCACAGGACAACCGAGTATTTTCAAATGGAGGTAAGGTTCCATACATTTCGCAGAGTGTGCGTGGGTGGAGGAGTGATCACGTCACTATGCTAGGTGAGTGGATGGTGGATGGACGCCTGCAGCAGAGGTCCGGGACAGGTACATGTGGTGGTGGGAACGGCTGCGTTTATTCCTTTGTCCTCATTTGAGTGCCGGGGTTTACTTTATTACTTTCTTGGCCAGTTGGGAGTCTGCAGCACATGGTTGATTTCATGCTGCAGTGCCTAAGAAACGACCGCCGCATTGCCCACATTCTCAACCCGGCTGATTATTGGGTGTACACCCTCCTAGATCCTCGCTACAAGGACAACTTACAAAGCCTCATAACACCGTTGAACCGGGAGTGTAAAATGCGGGAGTGCCAAGACACACTGGTGCATTCCATCATGTTCTCCATTCCACCCAAGAGCAGTGCTGCTAGTGCTTTACAAAAGCAGCTCTGTGCGTCGAGGCAGTGGAGGAAGCTCTGCACAAAGATGGAGCAGAGGCAGCGCCTCAGCACAAGGCAAGACCAGTATGGCCCAAATGTGGTAAAGTTTTGTGTGCCCGCCACAAATGTCTACACCATCACAGACGGCTCCAGTCAGCTGGAGGCAACGTTTCCGTCAAATGGTGACAGACTACATGTCTTGCCCTCTCACTGTACTCCCAGACGGCTCTTCCCCCTTCAAGTTTTGGGTCTCTAAGCTGGATACATGGCCAGAGCTTAGCCAGTATGCATTGGAGGTGCTGGCTTGCCCTGTTGCTAGTGTATTATCGGAACGCGTCTTTAGTGCCGCAGGTGGTGTACTAATAGACCGTCGCATGCGACTATCCTCCGATAACGTTGACCGGCTTACTTTTATGAAAATGAGCAAGGCCTGGATCTCGCCGGAATTTGCCAGTCCTCTTCCAGATTAAATAATTGGTTGGCAACAGTATCCAGGTCTCCTGTTGTGTTCATGTTTCTACCACCTGAACTGTAATCTCTGGGCTCCAACACCGCCAGTTGCTGCTCAGAAGTGCCGTCTGTACAGAGAAAAACACTAGCTCCTGTGTTAGTGGGGTTCAGTAACGCCAGCTGCTCCCCTGCTGTGTGTCCGGCAATATCTCCTGCTCCCTCCACATTCACACTACAACTGATTTTAAACTTGCTCCAATTAGGCCTCAGCCTACTCCATGATTGACCCTGTGCTCCAACACCGCCAGTTGTTGCTCAAAAGTGCCGTCTGCACAGAGAAAAACACTAGCTCCTGTGTTAGTGGGGTTCAGTAATGCCAGCTGCTCCCCTGCCGTGTGTCTGGCAATGTCTCCTGATCCCTCCACATTCACAATACATCAGATATTAAACTTGCTCCAAATAGGCCTCAGCCTTCACCCTGATTGACCCTGGGCTCCAACACTGCCAGATACTGCTCAGAAGTGCCGTCTGCACAGAGAAAAACACTAGCTCCTGTGTTAGTGGGGTTCACATTCACATTATATCAGATATTAAACTTGCTCCAAAGACCCTGGGCTCTAACACTGCCAGTTGCTGCTCAGAAGTGCCATCTGCACAGTCAACATATGCTCCGGTGTTATTGGGGGTTCAGTAATGTCAGCTGATCCCCTGCTGTGTGCCCAGCAATTTCTCCTGCTCTTCCACACACGCACAACTACAGATTTTAAACTTGCTCCAATTAGGCCTCTGTCTCCATTCTGTTTGTACTATTGACCCTGGGCTCCAACACCGCCAGTTGCTGCTCAGAAGTGCCGTCTGCACAGTCAACATATGCTCCAGTGTTATTGGGGTTCAGTAATGTCAACTGATCCACTGCTGTGTGTCAAGCAATTTCGCCTGCTATGTCCACATTCACACTCCTCCAGATTTTAAACTTGCTCCAATTAAGCCTCTGGCTACACTCTGTTTCTACTGTAATCTCTGGGCTCCAACACCGCCAGTTGCTGCTCAGAAGTGTCTTTGGCACAGGTACTCCCTCCTACCCATCATGGTTCCAGCACGCCAGCGGTTTCCGGGTAGTATCAACGTCACTTTGGCACCAATACGTTGTCCTGTCATGTGGTCGGGTTTGCCGACTCTATGGTGCCTGCAGTTTAGGTGCTTCCAATGTGGACTGCGGGATCTGGCAATAAAGGCTGGTTCCGTAGTGCCAATAGGACAAGCACCCCCTGTAGGACTGTGGGTTTTGGTAACTGCAGCCTGCTCACGGCCTTGCAACTTTATTTTTCATGGGTACCTTCTGCTAACCATCCGGGTTCCAGTACCGTCAGCTGGTTCTCGGCAGTGCCTTTGGCTTAGGTGCCTCCTTCTCGGTATCCGAGTTCCAGCAACGTCTGCTAGTCCTTGGTAGTGCTTTCTGGCACAGGTACCTCCTGCTTTGTAACCGGGTTCCAGTAACATCAACTGGTCCTCGGTAGTGCCATTGGCTCTTGTTCCTTCTGCTGCCCCTCCGGGTTCCAGCACAGTTAGCTGGTCCTCAGTAGTTCCATTGGCTCTTGTAGCTTCTGCTACCCATCCGGGTTCCAGCACCATCAGCTGGTTCTCAGCAGTGTCTTTGGCACGGGTACTCCCTCCTGCCCAGCCTGGTTCCAGCACGCCTGCTGTTTCCGGGTAGTGTCAACGTCACTTTGCCACCAATACATTGTCCTGTCGTGTTGCGGTAGGGTTAGCCGACTCAAGGGTGCCTGCAGTTTAGGTGCTTCCTATGTGGGCTGCGGGATCTGGCAGTAAAGGCTGGTTCCGAAGTGCCAATAGGACAAGCACCCCCTGTAGGACTGTGGGTTTCGGTAACTGCGATCGACTCACGGCCTTGCAACTTTGTTTTTCATGGGTACCTTCTGCTGCCCCTCCAGGTTCTAGCACCGTCAGCTGGTTCTCGGCAGTGCCTTTGGCTTAGTTGCCTCCATCTTGGTATCCGAGTTCCAGCAACGTCTGCTGGTCCTTGGTAGTGCTTTCTAGCACTGGTACCTCCTGCTTAGAAACTGGGTTCCAGTACCTTTAGCTGGTCCTCGGTAGTGCCATTGGCTCTTGTTCCTTCTGGTGCCCCTCCGGGATTCCAGCACCGTCAGCTGGTTCTCGGCAGTGCCTTTGGCTTAGGAGACTCCATCTCGGTATCCGAGTTCCAGCAGCGTCTGCTGGTCCTTGGTAGTGCTTTCTGGCACAGGCACCTCCTGCTTAGTAACCGGGTTCCAGTACCATCAGCTGGTCCTCGGTAGTTCCATTGGCTCTTGTTCCTTCTGCTACCCATCCAGGTTCCAGTACCGTCACCTGGTTCTCGGCAGTTCCTCAGGCTTCTGAAACCTTCTGTACCTTCTGCTACATTTCCAAGTTCAAGCTTTTTGAAATGGTTTTTGGTAATCACTCTGGATCTCCCTGACGATGACCCTGAAGACCACCTCAATGAAGACCAAAAAGATGACCCTGAAGAAGATGACCAAGAGAACAAAGAACATGAAGACAACCACCAAGATACAGAACATCAAGAGACAGAAGACCAAGAAGCAGAAGAACAAAAAGCAGAAGAACATTAAGCATAAGACTAAAAATCAGAGCAAAAGGTGTTATCTAAATTATAATTTTCCGTGGTGCCCCTGGAAAATGCCTGCTGCTGCAGGCCAAACTGAACGCGGACAAATCCTGTTGTAAATCTTTTGTGACAGGCAGAATGGAAGGTGTAATCCTCAAACTTTTATAGATAACAACTACTGGAATGCTTGTCACAAACAAGAATATGATGAAGAAGAAGAATAGGAAGAAGATGAAGAAGTAGAATATGAAGAATAATAATAGTTGAATAAGAAGAATATGAAGAATGTAAAAAAAAAGAATAATAGGAAGAAGGTGAAGAAGAAAAAGATGAATAAGGTGAAGAAGAAGTTGATGAAAAAGTAACTGCTGCTGCTGAGGATCATGAAGGAGAAAGTGTGGGAGAGTAAAAAAAGAAGGTGAAGAGCATGGAACTAGTGAAGCATACATATCTGACAAAATATAACAAAGATTAACATGGTCAATATCTTTGTAACTCTGATCGTCTTAAAAAAAATGAATTCCTGCTATTCCATTTGATTGGGCTAAACCTCTGTGCCTTTAATGTCTCCTCCACCTCCCCCAATACATTCTACATTATTCTTAGTTGTTTTTCTTCATGTAGAATTAACCTACAAGGAAAGAAAGGGTTTATTTTAATTCCGATATTTCTGTCCCATTGACTTGCATTGGTTTCCTGTATCGGAATCGGCGATATCCGATACTTTTTGGGTATCGGTCCGATCCAATCCAATCCGATATTTCATGATATTGGAAGGTATCGCTCAACACTACATGGAGGACATTAGTACGGTCAGCAAGGTACTCCCTCAGCATCTTAGAAAACATTGCATTCCTTGTGAGATTACCCCACGCCTCAGTGCCAGGGTCATGGGAGGGTCTTAGAAAACTGTCCCAGAACTTTTCCAGTGTTCCCCTGCCTCTGCTGGAGTGGACTTGTGCCTGTCTTGCCTGTCCTCTTTGGTTGGCCAATGAACTGTTATCTCTGCCATCTGCTTTTTGAGATGGGAATTTTTTTAATAATTCTGCAACAATTGCCCTATGGTACTGCACCATTTTGGTACACCTGTCTTCCTCTGGAACAAGAGATTGGAAGTTATCCTTGTAGCGTGGGTCTAAAAGTGTCACTAACCAGTAATGACTGGTACCCAATATTTTGACAATACAAGGGTCACAGGAAAGACAGCACAAGATAAAGTCAGCCATGCGTGCCAGACTGTTAACAGGGAAGCCTTCCGTGTCCTCACTAAGAGGACGACTGACAAAGGTGTCTTCCTCCTCCTCTTCCTCTTCTTCCCTGTCCTCAGGCCATCCACGCTGAACAGAAGCTATGACAGTTGTGGTTGTAGTCTCATCTATAGCGCATGAAAGTAGCTCCTGTTCTTCCTCCTCCTCTTCCTCATTTTCAACTAATCCACGTTGGGATGACATGAGGCTGGGTTATGTGTAACCACCCTGCATGGTTCCTTGCTCCATCTCATCGTCCTCCACCTGCAATGCATCCTCTTTCATTGTGAGCTGAGAGCTTTTCAGAATGCAGATGAGCGGGATGGTGATGCTAATTATGGTGTCATTGCTCACCATCATGGTGGACACCTCAAAGCTTTAGAGGATGCTACATATGTCTGACATCCATGTCCAATCCTGAGGTCATGTGTGGAGTCAAACCTGAAAAACGACAGCCTTAATGATGCTGGTAGTCAACAACTGCCTGCTTCTGCTCACAAATCCTTTCTAACATATGCAGTGTAGAGTTCCAACGAGTGGGGACATCACACACCAGTCAGTGAGCCAGAATCTGCCATCGCTGCTGAAGCACGGCAAGGGTGGCTGAAGCTGTAGCTGACTTTCTAAAAATGTGTACACAGGTGGCATACTTTAACCAGCAGATCCGGCAGCTCTGGATAGCTTTTTAGAAAACGTTGAACAACGAGTTTCAGCACATGGGCCAGGCATGGTACGTGTGTCAGTTCGCCTCGCCTCTGTGCTGCCACTAGGTTCCTGTCATTGTCACACACAACCATGCCTGGCTGGAGATTCAGCAGTGTCAGCCACACATCTGACTGCTCTTACAGAGCTGTCAACAAGTCTTCAGCATTGTGCGGTTTGTCACCTAAGCAAATTTGCTTCAGCACAGCCTGTTGCTGCTTTGCTTTGGCAGTACTGCAGTGCTTCCAGGTTGTGACTGATGTGCTCATTTCGAACATGGAAGCTGAAGAGGAGGAGAAGGGGGTGCAGGAGCTGTACACACTGGGGGCAACCCTGATTGATGTAGGGCCCGCAATCATTGGCATCGGGAGGACGTGTTCCATCCCATGGTCTGACTGGGTCCCGGCTTTCACTGTATTAATCCAGTATGCCGTCAGTGAGATGTACCATCCCTGACCTCAAGCACTTGTCCACGTGTCCGTGGTTAGGTGTACTTTCCCAGTAACTGCATTGTTGAGGGCACGGGTAATGTTATGGGACACGTGCTTGTGTAATGCCGGGACGGCGCAGCGGAAGAAATAGTGGGGGCTGGGGACCGAGTACCTTGGGACGGCCGCCGCCATCAGGTTGCGGAAAGCTTCCGTCTCCATGAACCTAAAAGGCAACATTTCGACTGCAAGCAGATAAGAAATATGAGAATTGAGTACTATGGCCTGTGGGGCTTTGGCTGCGTATTTATGCTTACGTTCCAATGACTGGAGTATGGACAACTGAAGACTGCACTGTGACAAGAACGGGACGTGCTTGATGATGGTGTTATTTGACTGTGGGCAGCGGCAGGTGCAGTGCAGCAGGCATCTTCGCATGCACCATGGACAGGGGATTGGTTTGCACACTGTTAGGGCTGACGGAATGCACCAAATAATAAACGATGATAATAAGGTGCGTTTGCAGGACGGGGTCCACCGTTCAGAGATGGTAAACTGCTGCTTGGTAATGGTGGACGCTATATGGCAGTATAAAGGAAGACCACACGTGAGTTAACGTCACCCAGTGTGTACAGGAGCGGAGTCTGTTACCTCACAGAGCCACACTACTGCGGAACATAAATGCCGGAGCCTGTTTAAGCTCACAGAGCTCGGCAAGGGAGCGCTCAGTAAATGGTCACAGAACTCAGCCCCAAGGACATGGGGTCAGAGTCCCTCTAGACCTACTAAGCGAGCAGCGTTGCACCTGCGGACACCATTAATGGACACTGGCTACCGTGAAGTGCCGACCACATGCACTGCGGCGTACAGACAAAGCCATCAGTGTATGCTGATGCCAGTCTCTGACTCTGTCTCCTCTCTGCACCTCAGCCTGGCCGCTTAACAGGCTAGGCTGCACAACACAAGCATACCAAGGGTAGGGGTTTCATAATGAGTCATTCACCAGAGACATTCATACATGCATACAACACTCACTCCACATGGTCTATAATCCTTTTCTATATTAGCGCATAGCCGGATGTCCAATCAGAGCAGCAATAGGACCTGAGAATGTGACCTCCGACCTCCAATGAGAGGTCATCCCACAGACATGTTTAGTAGGAGAAAAGCAGGACTTAGTCCCAGGAGCGTCTGTTCGCTGCTGACTCATACATGGTACAATAACTGAGCCTGGATGAGCAACCAGACACCTAGAATTATCCTGGGCAAGATGCTGGGACCAACGTCTCTGCTGAGCAGGAACCTCTGCGGCTGCAGAAGAATGGGAGACCGCAGAGGACATGGCTTGAGATTCCCCCTGTGCAGTTGGGGAAACTCGACATCTAACATTACCCCCCATCCTTGGACCTTCCTTTGCTCAAAAGCTGCAATGAGCTGAGGAGCACAAATGTGTTCTACAGGTCCTGTCCTCTGGACCATGACCCTTCCAGTCCACCAGATAGTACTTTTTACCTCATACCATCTTGCACCCAACAATGGCGTTTACCTCATAATCATCTGTAGACGAGCCCGATGTCCCGGCAGATGACTCGGAAAACCTGGACATGTGAACAGGTTTTAGGAGGGACACATGACAGGTGTTGGTGATACGAGGCATGGAGGAAGAGCCAGACGATATACCACAGGGTTGACCTTCTTCAGGACCTTGAAGGGACCTATAAAGCGAGGCGCAAACTTAGTGGACTCAACTTGCAGCCTGATATTACAGGCGGAGAGCCACACTAGGTCGCCAGGAGCAAAGGTCGGAGCGGGACGACATTGAGCATCGGAAGAAACCCTCATTCTCACCTTGGAGGCATGGATGGCATCCTGTGTGCGGTCCCAAATGTCACGTGCCTCCACCACCCAGTCTGTCACCCTAGAGTCGGTGGAACAGACCGGCATTGGCACAGGAACCCGTGGATGCTGGCCGTAGTTAAGGAGAAATGGGGTTTGTCTGGAGGAGTCGGCTACAGCATTGTTCAGCGCAAACTCTGCCCATGGTAGCAAGGACGCCCAATCATCCTGCCTGGCCGAAACAAAATGTTGCTGGTATGTGACCAGGGTCTGGTTAGCCCTCTCTACCAACCCATTTGTCTCGGGATGGTAAGCTGAAGAGAGATTCAGCTCAATGCTGAGTAGCTGACAAATCTCTCTCCAGAACCAAGACGCAAACTGGGGACCCCGATCGCTGCCAATTTTGTCTGGCATACCGTGTAGGCGGAAAACATGCTTTATAAACAACGCCGCGAAGGCCCGTGCAGAAGGTACCCGAGGGAAAGGCACAGGTGCACCATTTTGGAGAAATGGCCGGTGACTACCCAGATAATGGTATAGCCACGAGACTTAAGTAAGCCCACCATGAAGTACATCCCGACTATTTCCCAGGGCCTGTCTGCCATCGGCAAAGAGCAAAGTAACCCAGCAGGCCATTGCCGAGGAGAACAATTCTTGACGCAGGAGACACACGCCCGAATATAATCTCCGACGTCATGTGCCATATGCGGCCACCAGTACGTCCTCGCCAGGAGGTGTCTCCATTCAGAAAAGGCCAACTTCATGGCTAGCAACTCCCTGTCCCCGATGGAATAGTTCCTCCCCACCGGTGAGAAGGTCTTAGAAAAGAAGAAGCAAGGATGCTTCAGACCTTGAGCATCGTTTTGGAACAGGACTACTCCAGCACTGACGGACGAGGCATCCATCTCCGAAATAAATGGTTTATCAACATCGGGGCGATGTAAAATGGGAGCGCTAGCGAAGTGAGACTTGATGGAGAGGAAGGCCTTGGAGACCTTCTCTGACCAAAATTTATGATTCGCTCCCTTCTTGGTGAGGGCAACCATGGGAGCTGCCAAAGTTGAGAAGTGGAGAATGAATTGGCGGTAGTAGTTAATAAATCCCATAATGCGCTGCACCGCTTTGAGGGAATGAGGCTCCTACCAATCCATCACCGCCTGTAGCTTGGCAAGATCATTGGAGGTTGAAGGTCACATGCGCAGGTCCTGTTCCTGCTCTGATTGGTCCACTGGGAAGGTCATGGAAGGACGCCTCTATAAAAGCGTCGCATGGCCGCTCGCTAGTATAGACTCATATGGTTAGATGTGTGAGTGATGATGGATGCTTGAAACTGGTGTCTGACTCATTATCACTCTCTCCCTCTGGTTGTGCTTGTTTGCAGGGTTTAAGGTAAAGAGTCAGCATCTACTAGTGGCATTGCCTTGAGTCAAAGTCTCAGCTTCCAAGTCTCAGCCCCACACTTAGCGCCATATTGTGCCATCCAGCACAAGGCACGATTGTATTGTGATGACAGCAGCATCCACCAGTAGTGGTGCCGTGCGCAAAATAGTGCGCTTTCCTACCCAAAGCTTGGGGTGGTTAGTGGCGTCCACCTGGACAGCGCTGTATGCACATCAAGTCCATTATCTTTAGTTAGGTTAGTCAGGCACCGCTGTTTCAAAAATCCTAGAAATGTCAGAAGTGATATCGCACAGATCAAGGTCCAATAAGAGCTCAAAGTACTCAATCAAATCAAGCTCATCAAGGTACTCAACCCTCAGTGAACAGTTCATAAGAGCGCATGCCTACAAAAGTGCAAGCCATTTTTGCCCAAAAGAAAGCAGAGAGGGAAACGGAATCTGCACGCAAGAAGGCAGAGATCGCACGCAAGAAAGCAGAGATGGAAGCTGAATCTGCATGCGAGAAGGAGGAAATAGAAGCCCTGCAGAAGGAATACGAACATTTAGCAGCTGTGGCAAAGCTAAAGGTCTTCGAGCAAGCTCTAGGTGGGAGCCAAGGAGGCAGCCTCAATTCATACAAACTAGACACTGAAAATCCACTTAAGCGCACAAGAAATTACATTCTGAGCCAAACCAACAAACCCCTAACCACCACCAACAACATTCCTGTCAGCACCAACCTCTCTCAAGAGTTTCATGACGTTGATCCGACTGCAGCTTCCAGTTTTCAATGTCAGTCCAATGTGCCACAAACATTCAAAGCCGAACCTCCTTCATGCGTCAATACACGGCCCGACGCTACACCTCAGCAAATGCTATACGCCAATGTCTACATGCAACCTAATATGCGGACAAGGCACTACGCTCCTGACAAGTGTGTGATTCCAGCCCCGCGTACAACAGAGATCATATGCCACAAATCGGTTGCTGGTCTAAACGCCTACGCCACTCCGCATCTTCCCTTGTTCTTGAACCAAGAAGCCACGACCCACGCTAACAGCATCACTCAGCCAGCAAATGTTTCTCCAAAGTCAGAAAGAACAGACATGTCCGATTTTGCGAGGTACACAATACACCGAGAACTCACCAACACCGGTCTCACAAGGTTCGACGACCAGCCTGAGAATTACAGAGGTTGGAAACGTGCCTATAAAGCCCCAATTAGTGACCTTGGCATCACTGCTGCTGTAGAGCTGGATCTGCTAATCAGGTGGCTCGAACCTTAATTCACAGAGCGAGTCAAGAGGCTCCGATCCGTCCACATCAGTAATCCAGCAGCTGGTCTCATGGCTGCATGGAGAAGACTAGAAAGTAGCTTTGACAGTCCTGAAGCCATAGAGAATGCTTTTTTAAAGCGTCTACAGGATTTCCTCAAAATATCCAGCAAGGACAGTTCAAAATTCCCATAGCTCAGCGACCTGCTCCTAGAGCTCCAGTTAGCCAAGGCAGAAATGCACCTACCTGGTCTCAGCTACCTGGATACCACGTTAACCCAATATTTTCTAAGCTGCCATACAATATACAAGAGAAGTGGACCACTATTGGGTCAAAATACAAAAGAACCAATCAAGCCTCTTTTCCTCCATTTTCCTACTTCTGTGATTTTATCAAGGATATCGCAGCGCGTGAGACCGACCCAAGCTTTTCCTATGTAGAACCCAGCGGACCCGGTCCAACCCGTCCTAAGCTGAGGGTCCACGTACAAACCTGAAAAGCAAAGGAGGCCCAGTGTCAGCGAAAAAGACCGACATCCTTCCCACACCTACATCAGCTCCATACAACAGCAACACAGGGGACAAGGTTAAAGATCCTAATTGTACGTG
Source organism: Dendrobates tinctorius (assembly GCF_039654945.1). Lineage (NCBI taxonomy): Eukaryota > Metazoa > Chordata > Amphibia > Anura > Dendrobatidae > Dendrobates > Dendrobates tinctorius. The sequence goes on along the minus strand of NW_027361998.1, from coordinate 6,806,595 downwards.
TCCCATTCATAAGAAGCCACATCCCCTAAAGAAGTGCATTGGCTTCAGAAAGAAGCTGCTCCTGGAGCACAAGGGACTTCTAAAGATGTTTGGTGTATGTTACAGATGTTGTGCTTCTACTGAACACTTAGCTAAGGAATGTAAAATTCCTATTAAGTGTTTGGAGTGTGACAGTGAGGACCACGTGCAAGCACTCCATCCATCCCAACCTACCTCTTCTCAGCTCACACCTTCTGTACCCACCACAAGCTATTGCAGGGAGGAAACAGAACCAGCAAGTCCTACCATCTTCATGCACAGAAGTTTGTGGAAAAGACCTCTGGGACAAGTCTTGCTCAAAGCTATGCCTGGTGAACATATATCCTAAGGGTCAGCCCGAAAAGAGCACCAGGGTGTACGTCATCCTGGACAATCAAAGCATCCGATCACTTGCAAGGTCAGAGCTCTTTGATTTGTTTGATTTAAAGGGAAATGCTTACCCCTACACCTTAGGTACTTGCAGTGGTGTTACAGAAGTCTCTGGAAGAAGAGCCAAGGGACTTATAGTATCTTCGCTTGAGAACAACGTAGTGATACCTCTGCCCACAATCGTCGAGTGCAACCACATACCATCCAATATAGAGGAGAGTCCAACGCCAGAGGCTGCTCTTCACCACCCTCATCTAATGTCTATAGCCAACAAGATACCAGCTCTTGACAACAGTGCGGATATCCTGATCCTGCTCGGTAGAGACATTCTACGACTGCACAAAGTACGTCAGTAGATCAATGGACCGCATGATGCTCCATTTGCTCAACGCTTTGATCTAGGTTGGGTTATCATAGGCAACGTCTGTATAGATAAAATGAAGAGGCCTACAAAGATTTACTCATGTAAGACTCTTGTCTTGCCAAATGGTCGCAGTACATACTGTCGACCATGCCCATATCACTACTGGGTGAATGAAACGCTGAGTGACTGTAAGCGGCAGCGAGAAACCCATGACAACATGAACATGTTCTTGTCCCGTGATGACAACCTCGGGTCAACGGTGTTTGATTCCACAAATGAAGATAACAAGTTGGCACCAGCAAGAGAGGACAAAGAATTCATTAAGGTAATAGACAAGGAATCCACCCAGGATGACTCCAACAACTGGACAGCACTCTTAAATCCCCGTCACACACAACGATCTCGCAAGCGAGATCGCTGATTTTGTGACATCACAGCGATCTCGCCAGCAACATCGCTGTGTGTGACGGGGATCTGCGACCGGCCCCCCCGCAGGGTATCGCTGATCGTGCAATATTGGCCTGGGCCATTTTTTGATCATTGCTCTCCCGCTGGCCAGGGCGCATTGCTTTGTGTGGCAGCGGGAGCCAACGATCAGCGAGGCTCCCAGCGCTCTAAGCAGGTGCTGGGAGCTGGTACCTAAGGTAAATATCGGGTTACTAAGCGGCGCGCGTCACTTAGTTACCCAATGTGTACCTTAGAAACCTGCGTGCTTGCAGCTCCTGGCACGAGCATGCAGGTTTCTAAGGTACACATCGGGTAACTAAGTGACGCGCGCCGCTTAGTAACCCGATATTTACCTTAGAAACCAGCATCCTTGCTGGTGCTGATAGCTGGTGAAGCTGCCTGTTTGGCAGCTCACCAGCGATCATGTAGCGAAGCACCAGCAATCCTTACAAGGTCGAATCGCTGTCCGGATCGCTGGTGCATCTTTAAGTGTAACGGTACCCTTACCCTTTCGTTCGCCAAGGACAAGGTTGCCAAACAATCTGCAGCAAGCAATTGCAAGACTTGCAACTTTAAAACACACTTTAAAGAAGAAACGAGAGATGGAAAAACATTCATTGACTTCATGCAGAATATTTTTGATAGAGATCATGCGGAGCTTGCTCCACAACTAAAGGAAGGAAAAGAATGCTGGTATCTTCCATCCTTTGGCGTCTACCATAATCGCAAACCCTATCAAATCAGAGTGGTGTTTGACTACAGTGCTCAGTATGTAGGTATCTCTGTCAAAAACCTGCTCCTCACCAGACCCAACCTGAACAACAGTCTCATATGAGTACTGGTTCGCTTCAGACAAGAACCCGTTGCAGTAATGGCCGACATGCAACAAATGTTTCACTGTTTCATCGTGAGGGAAGACAGTAGAAACTACCTCAGGTTCCTATGGCACAAGAACAATGACATCCGCAATGAGGTAATAGATTATCAGATGAAGGTACACGTCATCGGCAATAGCCCCTCACTTGCTGTGGCAATCTGTGGACTGAGACTGACAGCCCAACATGGTGAGAGAGAATATGGATCGGATGCTCATCTATTTGTGGAAAGGAACTTCTATGTTAATGAGGGACTTAATTATTTGCCCCGAAGTGAAGAAGCAATTGATCTGCTGTCCAGAGCACAGGAAATGCTGTCTGCAGCAAACCTCAGACTGCACAAGATTATCTCCACCAATCAGGAGGTGATGAAAGCATTCCCATCCGAAGACCATGCAAATGTGGCGCCCACAGGAGCATGGTTGCCTGGTGAGCCAAGAGAGATAAAGGGCTACAGATGTCTGCCAGACGAGGTAGTTCTAAGAGAAGATAAAAAGAAGGAACTTCAGTGTTACACAGTACTGCATGTACCTCAACTAAGCGCTAGGAAGGAGACTACACAGCCTATCTGCCTAGAGAGATTCCTGAGTTGCTTCCAGGCTAGCCTGCTCCTGTGCCATCTGTAATCGGGACCATGGACTGCATTTGCCAAGTAAAGTTAAAGAAACTGCACCCTGTTGTGTCCTTGCCTTCTTCCTACAACTTCTCCGGCACTGCTACATCCTTGTGCCATACACTGCACCCTCGTCCCCAATACCTTTCTACACTGCCCTGGGACCAACAGCCCTGCCTGTGGAGGGCTACAACTTCACAGCTGCACTACACCATCAGTCCCAGAGGATCTGCATGCAGCGTCGGCTTAACATCTCCCTTGCCGAACACCACAGGTGGCGTCACGAATCATTCATAAACTTTATTCCCATCACTCAACCCCTTTTACATGGGTGCCCAAGGCCACGAACCGGGTCACCGCTGCTGTGACACCTCCCTCTGAGAGACCGGCCCGGTACCGAGTACCCCAGAGCCCTGGGAGGGCGACCCACAACAAGCCTGAAGGACCTTGATCTGGGTTACAATGTTTTTCCCATGCAACGTAGTCTTGGTCTGTTGTGGGACATTAAACAGGACATGTTCACATTCCAGGTATCGGCCTGCGATAAGCCTTTCACCAAACGAGGAGTCTTATCTGTGGTCAACAGCATTTGCGATCCCCTTGGATTTATAGCACCCATCACTATCCAAGGCAAGATACTGTTGAGACAGTTAACCACCGAGAACACAGATTGGGACACTCCGCTACCATCCAAGAAGCAACAAGGTTGGGAAACATGGAAGAAATCTTTAAAGATCTTAGAACATCTTCAAGACCCATTTTGTTATTCCTTAACGTCTCTTTCAACTGCCATCCGAAAAGAGGCCCACATATTTTCGGATGCATCTACAGAGGCTATAGCTACAATGGCCTATCTGAAAGCCTCAGAATCCAGCAACAGGGTACATTGTGGGTTCATTCTGGGTAAGGCAAAACTAACGCCGAAACCCGCACATTCCATATCAAGGCTTGAACTTTGTGCTGCCGTACTGGCAATAGAAATTGCAGAAGTTATAAGGGATGAATTGGACATTGCTATTGACTCATTTATTTTCTACACAGACAGTAGAGTGGTGCTTGGTTACATATACAGTCAAACAAAACAATTCTACGTTTATGTCAGTAATAGGGTAGAACGAATCAGAGCATTTTCTACTCCTGAGCAGTGGCATCACATCCCCACTGATCTGAACCTGGCCAACAGAGGAACAAGACTTACAGCTGCCTCTAAACTCAATGACAACATGTGGCTGATGCCTCCAAGTTTCCTGTACAAAGTCCCTTGTTCAAAGGACATCAGCAACACTTATGAGCTGGTAGTACCAGAATCTAACAATGAAATCAGACAAACCATCAATACTCACTACACTTCTGTGATACCAAAACCGAAGCTAAGGTCTCATCGGTTTGAACGATTCTCAAGGTGGTCGTCCGTCATGCGGGCCATAGCTCGTCTTCTTCACATCACCCACTGTTTTAGCAGCAATAAATCATCAGAGTTCTGTGACTGGCGCATATGTAAAGGTGGTTCATAACAAGTTTTCCTTCGTCCAGTCACCGAACTTGTACTGCTTCTGCCAAAGGAGGACATCACATGAAAAATATTTCTACTGGAGACAGCTCACGACGGGGAGCATACTGTTATACACCCTTAGCTGTAAAAAAAACTTGAACTTTCATCTTTGGATTGTTTGGGTTGGTGGAAGTGTTTGCATGTTGCGGCTTCCCCAATCTGAAGATACGTTCTCCTTTGGGCTTGGACAATCCAACCGATGAGCACCTCACGTCAGCAACCAAGAATTAGACTTACAACGGTTACAGTTTATTTTTGCATGTTGTGTTTTCTTTCTTGTATTCCAGGTTTCTAGGACGTCATTGATCATCATCGTAACACTTCGTGTCAAGTTGGATCATCATGAAATCTAAAGATTTCTGACGCGAGCTCAACGTTCACTGGGTTTTGGCCGTTGCAGCTGAAAAGAGGAAATCGGAAAACCAGGTGAAGAGTTTTGAGGAGATCATTTGCATATTCCCAGTGCCTTCTGGGATAAGTGAAGAGTCTCCGCGAGCTCAACGATCACTGGGTTTTGGGTGTTACAGCTGAAAAGAGGAAATCGGAAAACCAGGGGAAGAGTCTTGAGGACATCATTTGCATATTCCCAGTGCCTTCTGGGATAAGTGAAGAGTCTCCGCGAGCTCAACGATCACTGGGTTTTGGCCGTTGCAGCTGAAAAGAGGAAATCGGAAAACCAGGGGAAGAGTCTTGAGGAGATCATTTGCATATTCCCAGTGCCTTCTGGGATAAGTGAAGAGTCTCCGCGAGCTCAACGATCACTGGGTTTTGGCCGTTGCAGCTGAAAAGAGGAAATCGGAAAACAGCGCGCCTATCGGCGCACAAATTTTGGCTCATCTTTCATCATTTTTAAGAAATCTCAATATGGAAGAGGCCAGGAGCCATTTGGTGAGCTGCATTTCTTGCTACATGTTCACAGACTTACCAGTGGAAAAGCCAAACTTCACATGCCACAAATGCAAGCTTGTGTCCCTGTTGGAGGAAAAGTTGCAAAATCTCGAAGAGAGGTTAGCTACGTAGAAGATCATTAAGGAAGGTGAAGAGTTCCTGGACAGAGCAGAATTATCTCTTCATGTTACAGAAAGAGAAGAAATTCGAAATGCACCTGAAGAAACAGAGGAATGGAGACATGTGACCCAGAGAAGCAGGAGGATCAGGAGGCAGTCAGCACCCATACTGCTCAGAAACCAGTACCAGGCTCTCACGCAGGAAAACGATGAAGAAATACATCAGGATAAGACTTTGCCAACAAACAGCAACCTTGTACGCCTTCAGAGTCCTCCTGGATGGAGAAAGAAAAATGTTGTGAAGAAGAAACGGAGAGTGGTGGTCATGGGGGATTCCCTGATGAGAGGAACAGAGGCCGCTATCTGCAGACCGGATATAACCTCAAGAGAAATGTGCTGTCTTCCAGGTGCAAAAATTAAAGATGTGTCTGACAGGATATCAGGACTCTTCAGACCTACAGATGACTACCCATTCCTGCTACTACATGTGGGGACAAATGACACTGCAAGAAATGACCTGGAAACCATCTGCAGAGACTTTGAAGACTTAGGCAAGAAAGTGAAAGAACTGGGAGCGCAGGTGGTCTTCTCTTCCATCCTCCCAGTGGATGGCCATGGAACAAGGAGGTGGAATAAGATTCTGCAGGTGAACAACTGGCTACGTCGATGGTGCCGTCAGCAATGATTTGGATTTCTGGATCACGGAGTGAACTACTTATACGATGGACTACTTGCTAGAGATGGGGTGCACCTTACGAAGACTGGAAAGCATGTATTTGGAAGTCGCCTTGCTACACTTGTAAGGAGAGCTTTAAACTAGAACAACATGGGGAGGGAAGCAAAAGACCAGAAAAAGCCATACACCTGACAAATGCTATTGAGAACTTTGCTATTAGAAGTGGAAAGGAAGAACAAAGACGAAAGAATCTAATTAATAAAAATATTGGAGAAAGAGAAACCTATCACAAACTAAAATGTTTCTATACTAAGGCACAAAGCATGGGCAACAAACAAGAAGAATTGGAACTACTAACACAGGAAAAGAAATATGATGTCATTGGAATCACTGAAACTTGGTGGGGCAATACACATGATTGGAATACAAGACTAGAAGGATACAACTTATTTGCAAGAAACAGACTTGATAAACGAGGAGGAGGTGTTGCATTGTATGTTAGAAACGCGTATATCTGCACAGAGATTGAAGCTTCAGAGACTGGGAGTTCTGTGGAAACTGTTTGGGTAAGAATACAAGGTCAGAACAATGGAAAGGACACCATTGTAGGCATTTACTACAGGCCGCCTGTGCAAGCTGAAGACATGGATGAACTCTTTATGCATCAAATGGCCAAGTTCTCCAAAAAATGACATAGTTGTCATGGGAGATTTCAACTATCCAGACATTTGTTGGGAATCTCTCTCAGGCAAAACTAACTGGTCAAGGAAATTCTTATCCTCTCTTGCTGACAACTTTATCTTCCAAAAGGTAGGGGAGAAAACAAGGGGAACTGCTACTTTGGATCTAATCCTTATAAACAGGGAGGAAATAGTTGAGGAGGTAAAAGTGGCTGGGACCCTAGGAGGTAGCGACCATGCTATTTTAGAATTTTGGATAACTAGAGGCGGAAGACCTGTGAAGACTCAGACGTCAAGGTTAGATTTCAGAAAGGCAGATTTTAAGGGATTCAGAAAGAGAATTGGAGGGATCCAATGGCTGGATTCTTGAGAGAACAGGAGAAGTCCCAGAAGACTGGAGAAGAGCAAATGTTGTTCCTATCTTCAAAAAGGGGAAGAAGGTGGACCCAGGCGACTATAGGCCGGTGAGTCTGACTTCTATACCAGGAAATATCTTTGAACAAATTATTAAACAACATGTATGTCAGTACCTGGATAAGAATGAAGTGATTAAACAGAGTCAGCATGGGTTTGTAACTAATAAGTCATGTCAGACTAACTTAATTTCCTTCTATGACGGAATCACTGATTGGGTGGATCAAGAAAATGCTGTAGATATAGTATATATTGACTTCAGCAAAGCATTTGACAAAGTCTCTCATACAATCCTTATTGAAAAAATGACTAAGTATGGAATGGACAAGGCAACTGTTAGGTGGATTCATAACTGGCTTAGTGATCGGACCCAAAGAGTGGTCGTAAATGGCTGCACATCCAGTTGGAAGAATGTCTCAAGTGGGGTACCACAGGGCTCTGTCCTGGGCCCTGTATTGTTCAACATCTTTATCAATGATTTAGATGAAGGAATTGAGGGTAAACTGAATAAATTTACTGATGACACAAAGCTAGGAGGGATAGCTAATACTAGAGAAGAGAGAGAGAGAGGATTCAAAAAGATATAAATAAACTGGAGAAGCGGGCAGCAACTAACAGAATGGTTTTTAACAGGGAAAAATGCAAAGTACTACATCTGGGCAATAAAAATGAAAAAAGCATATACAGAATGGGAGGAATAGGGCTAAGTGACAGCACATGTGAAAAAGACTTGGGTATACTAATAGATCACAGACTGAATACGAGTCAACTGTGTGATGCAGCAGCAAAAAAGGCAAATGCAATTCTAGGATGTATTAACAGAAGCATACAGTCTAGATCACGTGAAGTCATTATTTCCCTCTACTCCTCTTTGGTCAGACCTCATCTGGAATATTGTGTCCAGTTTTGGGCACCACATTTTAAAAAAGACATCAACAAACTGGAGCAAGTTCAGAAAAGAGCGACCAGAATGGTGACCGGTCTGCAAACCCTGTCTTATGAGGAAAGGTTGCAGGATTTGGGAATGTTTAGTTTGCAAAAGAGAAGACTGAGAGGAGACTTAATAGCTGTCTACAAATATCTAACGGGCTGTCACATTGTAGAAGGATCAACTTTATTCTTATTTGCACAAGGAAAGACTAGAAGCAATGGGATGAAACTGAATGGGAGGAGACACAGATTAGATATTAGAAAAAACTTTTTGACAGTTAGAGTGATCAATGAGTGGAACAGGCTGCCACGAGAAGTGGTGAGATCTCCTTCAATGGAAGTCTTCAAACAGAGGCTGGACAGACATCTGACTGGGATGATTTAGCGAATCCTGCTTTGAGCAGGGGGTTGGACCAGATGGCCCAGGAGGTCCCTTCCAACTCTACGATTCTATGATTCTATGTCCCATGATTTAGAATCATACAGACAGTACTGCATTTATTACTGTTGCTATCAATTGCTGTGTATAGATCTGTCCCTTTTAGAGGTTGTCTCCTCCCCCCTCTCATGTGACTCTCATTTCTGTAACCCCTCCCTTCTTCTCTATCTTTGAATCCATCTCCATCTTGGAGACACACATTTTATACAGCTCTGTATAAGGAAAGTCTCTTTTTACCTACTGTAACTGTGCATTATCAGGATACAAATCCAGCTCACCAGACATAGCATTCCAACATCGGAGCACGAGACTGCTGTGTCAAAGCGCACAATCCAAATTGTGATTGTTAGTTTTTTCTCTATTTGTTTTATATTTGTTTTAATTAATTATTTAACCGGTGTGTAGACTGGATAGAGTATATAAGATCTACCCATGGACAAAGCTGCGTATCATGATTAAGAGTGCTTACCCACTCGAAACGCGTAGATCGATCGCATGCCTTGTAACTCATGCTGGCTTTTAAACCTCATTTCTACTGAGTGAATAAAGAATATTTTTCACTACATCGTGGAGCTGGACAAAGTTTTTCTCATTGCCTTGAACTGTGCATTATGCAAGGATTAAGCTGAGAATAAACCTACTACTGGACCCTTCAAACGTGTTCTTTCCAATCGAGTTAAGCTATCAGTGGACATCACTAAACTTGAGTAATGGTAAACAGACGCCATGGGATGGCAGGCTAAGCGCCCAACACTTGCTGTTTGACCATGGAGGTAGAATAGTTGTGGTGCTTAGAAAAGACGCTAAGCGATGAGGGTGGGAGGGGCCTTTTAAACATTTGTGTTATCTAAAAGGATAAGAAGGATGGCCTCCATGGTGCTGTCAGGATGGACTCCTGGAAACATATTTACTGGTAGGCCCAAATGACATCTTCTGTTGTGGAAAATATTGAAATTCATGAAGAAGGATATAAAAAGTTTCTGTCAATGAAGTGGTATAATTTCATCATTTTGGTTTATCCTATTAGCCATCAATAATATATTTTCACATATTTATTAAATATTTAGTTATTAAGAAGATTATTTTTTGACTGAATTAGCTTTTGATAAAATAGCACCTGTGATGTCAAATATAGGGAACATGAAAACACTGCAGTCAATCACTAGGTTTTTCTGTCTTTTGTTATCCATGTTGGCATAGTTACTGAGCTCAGTGATTGGCTGCAGTGTGCAAATGATGTAAAGAAGATGTTAACACTGCATCCATGTAAAAAAAAATACCAGCTGGGAGAAGCATGGAGGTGCTGATGGAAGAGCAGCAGGTAAGCAATGCCGAATTTACTTTCAAGCTATTGCTGCCGATATTTTAAAGGAAAGAAAGAACCCTGCTGACTATAAGAGCTTACACTCAGCAGAAAAGAGAGAAGACTGTCCGTAAGAGCTCACATTTTACAGGAGAGAGAGGACCTCACTGACCGTAAGAGCTTACACTCTACAGGAGAGAGAAAGGACTTCACTGACCGTAAGAGCTTACACTCTACAGGAGAGAGAGAGGACCTCATTGACCGTAAGAGCTTACATTCTACAGGAGCAGAGAGGACCTCATTGACCGTAAGAGCTTACATTCTACAGGAGCAGAGAGGACCTCATTGACCGTAAGAGCTTACATTCTACAGGAGCAGAGAGGACCTCATTGACCATAAGAGCAGGCATTCTGAAAGAGACTTACCCTGTGACTCAGGAGATGGAAAATGACTCTGCTGTACAAACTGTGCTCCTCTGGAAACCGATGATCTGTTATGGCCCCCAGTACAGACCACCATTGTCCAAGGAATGATAATTTGCAAGATGTCATAGCTGTAGGGCACAATAAGAAGGCCACATGGCAACATAAAATGATGTTAGCCCACTATACAATGCTTCAGCAGTGTGGGAAATGGTCCTGGGCAAGATTTTTTCTGCGAACCGTGAATCGATCATTGAAGTGTTTGAATTTGCAATACCATGAGTACAACTCCGGACTGACTAACATTTGACCCAACACAATAGAAGATGGAGAAAAACTGCAAGATACAATTCATAGTAGCACAATTCTAAAAGCCTCCAGAGGAAAAAGTGCAAACAATATAGGTATCAACCAGGAGAAGACTTTCCCTATCTATTTAATTCTTCATGTTGTGCGGTGGCAGCTGTGAAATGATATCTATATATTATGTGATCTTCTTTGCATTTGCACACCTGGTCCAGCTCGAATTCCATGTGATATAGTTTGCATTCACATAGTAATATTGCAGCATTTGAATAAATGGAAAAAGATTGTCCTTAAACTATAAATAAAGACTGGTGGTGTTATCAGAATTCTCATAGTAATGGTGAGATGTCTGATTCCATGGAGGGTGATACTTATGTCTTGAACCTGGATCTCGTGACCATAGCAGCAATTGCTCTAATACCCGGACTGGTGACACATTTATTCATCTTAGGCGTCCATGTTAAGGACTGGTTGAAGAAAAGACCTCTGGCTTCAGTTGACCATATTGTATCTTCTCTTGGTGTTACGAGAATATGCGCCCAATTGACTATTACTTCATATGTGTTTGTGGATACATTTTTTTCGAGCAGCCTGCACGGTGATGTAACTCTACATATTTTTGATGTGGCTTATGTTTTCTTTACTTTTACCAATCTTTGGTTAACATCTCTGCTCTCCATCGTCTTCTTTCTGAAGATCTCCATCCTCCGCACCAGACTGTTCCTGTATCTGAAGGAGATGATATTACCCAGGACTGGTCATTTCATTGTAGCATCAGGACTTCTCGCTACTTTGAATTGTTTGATTCACATGTTAACAGCTCAAACTACGGTGACCAATGGTGAAAAATACAATACAACCATGGATTGCGTTTACCAAAATTCTGCATATAGTTTTTATATGGGAGCCTTCATCCCACTGCTTGTTTTCTTCACCTCCTCCATCCTCCTCTTCATGTCATTGTATCATCACACAGTGAAGATGAAGAAGAGCAGTAATTTATCCATCAATTTGGAGACATATTACTCAGCGATGAAATTTGTATCTTTCACCTTCATGTTTAACACTACATATCTTTTTGGTCATTTTGCTTGTATTTTTTATTACTTTTTTAACTGTGAGAGCCCTCAATTGTTTTATATTATATTGAACTTGTTACTGGTTCTCCATTCATTCTATTTGATTTATGGAACAACCAAACTCCGGGTTCATATGTCCAATGTTTTGCAGAATCTAATCAATTTTTTTTATCCATAGGAAAGATTCAGAAACCTGATAAAATTAAGAGAAAATATAGAAAAATAAATATTTCTCAAATTAACCCCTTAGAGATTAGGCCAATTTTTTCAAACCTGACTTGTTACTTCAAGTAGCAATAATTCTGGAATGTTTCAACATATCCCAGTGATTCTGAGAATGTTTTTTTTATGACACATTGTACTTTATGCTAATGGTACATTTATGTTAAGTTTTGCGTTTATTTATAAGAATGACAGAAATTTAGCAAAATTGTCAAAAAATTAGCAATTTTAAAAACTTTGAATGGTTATCCTTTTAATTCAGATTGTCATAGCACACAAAACAGTTATTAAATAACCTTTATCTCATATCTGCTGTACATCAGAATCATTTTTCAGGACATTTTTCAAAACTTTTTTTTTTAGGTTCCTATGAAGCTTTGAAGTGACTTTGGGAGATTTAAATATTGGAAAACTCCCAATTGTGATTCTATTTTAAAAACAGCAACCCTCAACATATTCAAAACTGCTGTCAGATAGTTAATTAACATTTCAGGTGCTCTTCAGTAATTAATGCAAAGTAGCAAGACAGAAATGAAAAATGTTATTTTTACTGGAGGTGAGTGATCATGTTCATAAAACGTTCACCAATCTCAAATTCGGCACTAACGTAGCACATTCGGATTCGTGTTCATTTTCACGAGCATTTTTACTCAAATTCGGCAAAAGTCGGTCATAGTTCAGTAAATCAATGTGTTTACACTAATGCTTTTGTTATTACTTTGGCCATGATAGTGATGCTGTATGATGAGCGGAAGGATGGAGAGATCAGTTTGATGAAAGGAGGGATGTGTCTAGGTCAGAGGAGCATGTAGTGAGATTACATCAGTGGTGTAATCTTTATTTTTCTTCCCTTATCTTTATGTGTGTTGATTTCGGCAACCAATCAGGGCTCACAAACCATCCACAATGTGACGACAGAAGATCTTTTGTGATGGGTTGCCGAAGTCATATGTCACTGGCCATACAAAAAGTGGACATCTTGTTTTTCTGGCGCAATTTGATCAGTGTCAGAGTGCAGAGAGGTCGCTCCTGCGCTAGAGCTGGTGCTGCTGAAAGTGAACTTATCCTGTGTGAAATTGATCTTTCAGCTTCAATGTAGATTGTGCAAGAACTGTGTGGCAGTCTTTGGAAGACCCATTAGCTACTCCAAATCACTTTTGCTAAAGCTGTGTCTCAGAGACAAATCAGAAGGCCAGATTTGCACTTAAAAATTGTTAGGCTTAATATAGTGGTGTAGCTGTAGAGATCGCAGATACGCAGGATGCAGTGACGAGACGGGAGTCGGAGTGAACTTAGAATATAACTTTTATATATATATATATTTATATCTATGAGGGCTATCTTGAGTAACCGACAAGCTAACAACAGTTAACCTCACAGGGATCAGAACAATAATACACAGGTAACATGATCAGGACTACCCGGTCAAAACCGGTAACTATGTGGCCGCGGAATGGCCGACTACGGGTCCAGAACCTACAGGTTATCAACTACAACGTGTGACTTATCCTCCTCTGATGTCCAGCAGAGTGGTGGTCGGTGTCTCTTCGGCGTCTCAGCCACTGGGCCCAGCCGATGAGGATCTGATGCAGTCTTCTGGCGTTCCAACGCCCAGGTGGAGTGTGGGCACAACAGGCCCCTGTAGAGTTCCTCTGCGGTGCGCCTCCCGGTGGAGGTGGGTTGGCAACTGCCGGGGCCCGGGATGTGTGGGCCGCAGCCGCAGGCTGGGGCCAGACAGCGGCGGCCCAGGGTGGCAGCGTACAGGCCATAGCCGAGGACTGGAGTCGGACACTGGCGGCCGTGGGTGGCGGCGAGCAGGCCGCAACCGCGGGATGGAGATGGGTGGTGGCGGCCGTGGGTGGCAGCAGGCAGGCTGCAACCGTGGGCTGGAGTTGGGCAGTGGCGCCCGTGGTGGCAGCGGGCAGGCTTGGAGTCAGGCTCTTGTGGCCACGGATGGCAGCGGGCAGGCTGCAGCCGCAGGTTGGAGTCAGGCTGTGGCAGCCGTGGTGGCAGCGGGCAGGCCACAGCCGCGGGCTGGAGTTGAGCAGTGATGGCTGTGAGAAGTGCGGTAGTGCAGTCTGGGTCCCTCTGCTGGACGGCTTGATGCCATCTCCTTCCTGTCCATGGTGAGTCTCTCGCCAGTCACTCTAGTCGTTGCTCACTCCTTCTAGCTCTGGCTCTTGCTCTCTTGCACCTTCCAGTCTTCCTGCTCCTTCTCTCCCGCTCTGTCAAGTGCCCCCTGCTGGTGTCCTCAGCTCCTTTTATATTGGCTCCGCCCCACTCCTTCTAGAACTCTCTTCGGTCCGTCCTCTAATTAGGAACCTTGGTGACAGTCCCCTTGGTTCTGGCCCAGTTACACAGCGGGGACTTTCCCTCCTACACTTCCACTAGGCGCAATTAGCTACTCCAAATCATTTGTGCTAAAATTGAGTTTCAGTGGCAAATCAGAATGTTATATATCCACATAAAAATAGTCATAACAATGTTATTCAGAAAGAATCTAAGAAAATAAATAGTGATTTTTCATTTAGTGACAGGTGACTGACAGCTGTGGGCCTAAGTTTTTGAAACAGCAGGGTACAAGAGGGGAGCGCAACTTACAACATGAGTGGGAAAAATAGAATACAAATTCTCCAATCAGACATGTTAGAAAATTAATTTAAAACAGTGCAATGGTAAAAGGTAGGACCGACTCATTTATAACTTGAAAACAAGGATGAAAAGGAGTCCAAAGCTACATGAAAAATAATCATTTATTAAACATTCAAAAAGCATAAGAGAACAGGGTGAAGTCAAGCAAAAAGACAGTCAATAGAGGATGGTAAGCAATGTACCCAGAACAATAGGTAGCCTGATTAACAGCAAAAGAGGTCACTCAAATGTAACAGGTTGCAGGTTGAGATAGCTAAAGTAACAATGTGTGCCTGAGGTATATAGTGTGTTGTAAACACTGAAAGTGCTAATTATGCTAAGTACCCCATTGAAAGCAGCTAAATGGAAGTAATAAGAAAGTATACAAAGTATCCATGTAGCTCACTCATACAGCTGTAATACCAGGGGGAACTTCAAGCACACTGCACAATGGTGAAACAGAAACCGAAATATTGCACACTGACGCGATATATGAAGAAAGTAAAGGGCTCAATGCCTCACAAACATACCCATCATGACAGACCTCACTTTGTGTGGATCAGGCGACCTCAACACGTGTTTTGCGGCAAGTCCGCTTGGCTGCAGCGCTAACCACTGAGCCACCATGCTGCCCTAACATGTTCAGGTCCTTCTCCAGCTCGGATTGGTCCATCAGAAAGGTCCCGGAAGGATGCTGCTATAAAAGGTTGGCATGGCCGCTCGGCCATGCGCTAGTATAGACTGCATTACCAGCCTATGAGGAGTGAGTGTTGTATGTATGTATGAATGTCTCTGGTGATTGACTCATTAAGAAACCCCTACCCTGGGTACACATGTGTTGTGCAGCCTAGCCTGTTAAGCACCCAGGCTTAGGTGTAGGTAGAGGCAGAGTCTGAGACTGGCATCAGTGTCCACCGCTAGCTCTGCACGTCACGGTGCACGTGCTTGACACTCCACCATAGTCAGCGTCTATAGTGGCGTCCGCAGGTGCGATGCCACGCGCCCAGAAGATCTACAGGGACTCTGACCCCGTGTTGGGGCAGAGTTCTGTGACCGCATTCTGTGCGCTCCCTTGCCGAGCTCTGTGAGCTTTAATAAGGCTCCGGCATTTATGTTCTGCGGTAGTGCGGCTCAATGAAGCAACAGAGTCCGTCCCTGTACACACCGGGTGACTCTATCCCACGTGTGTTTTTCTATTATACCGCCATTTAGCGTCCGCCATTACTGAACAGCAGTTTACCACCCCTGCAGGGTGGACCCCGGGCTGCGAACGCACCTTATTACCATCTTTTAATATTTGGTGCGTTCCGCCAGCCCTAACATTATACTAGAGCCAGTGTCTGGCTAGTAATGGCAGACGAACAACGACTGCAGCGGTACAACCAGGAGCTGGAGGGTAGGCTGGCGGCTCTTGAGCGCTCAGCATCAGCTGTGGATGTTACCGCAGTCGCAGTTCAGGCAGCCACGGAGGCTGTCTCCCGTGTGTCCCCTGCTATCCCTGCCCCAACTTTGTCCCGCCTCCCATAGCTGAGAAGTTCTCGTGCGATAGTGCTTCTTGTAGGGGTTTCATGAGCCAGTGTACCATACAGCTGGAGCTGCTGGCTGCACGATTCCCCTCCGAGCTGGCTAAAGTGGAATTTGTTATTTCCCTCTTGTCGGGCAGGGCTCTGAAGTGGGCCATACCGCTGTGGGAGTGGTGATCATGTGGTGCAGAGTGCCTCGTGGTTCTTGGGCACTCTGAAGCAGGTCTTTTTGGGACCGCGAGTCACCCATGATATCACGCTCCAGCTGCTGGCTGTCACGATCCATGTTGGATTGTGACAGATATTGCACAAATAACCTTTTTTTTCTTTAAGCTTTTGGCTTAAAGTTAGTTTTACCCCTGGTGGCCATTAGGGTCATTACACTGTGGTTTCTTTAGTTCTAGTTATGCCCCCGGTGGCCGCTGGCGTTATTACACTGTAGTTGCTTTAGTTCTTGTTTTGCCCCCAGTGGTCGCTAGCATTATTACATGTAATTACCAAGCAGGTGATGAATCTGGCTCCTACCTATAAAGGAGTGGCAGATGGTCTCAATCACTGTTGGTGACATTGGTCATTTCCAACCAAGTTTGGGGAAGGAAGGAGCTATAGAGAGGAGTTCCTTGCAGCTCAGTCAGAGCTCTGGTGTAGTTGCTTCAGGTGGAAGCTGAATTAGGGTGTCGTACTCTGTTGCTGGGAGCAATAGCAACAGAGCAAAGCTAAGTGGTGTTTTCCCTGCTTGTTATATTTTTCCTTGTGTGTGTATTAGTGCAGTGGTGGGATTAGTTTCTGCACCGTCCAGTTCACTAGTAAGGGATATTTGCAGGGCGAGATAGGGATTAATGCATCCTGCTAGGCGACAGGTGAGGAACCTGTATAGAGATCACTAGGAGTTTAGGGACACTGCCTCAGGGGAGTGCAGGAGGTCTCCACATCCCCGTTTCCTATTGCAGGGCCCACCATTGTAACTATTTCCCCAGTGTTCCCCTTTACTCTTTCTAAACTCGCCCTGCTGAAGGCGGTGTATCCAGGTATACGTGTCATTATCTCGCCCTTCGGGAGGCGGTGTATCCAGCCGCACATGACACTGGCGTTATCGCAGGGCTCGTCTTTGGTCAGCCATTATGCCATCCAGCTCCGGACGCTGGCTTCAGAACTGGAGTGGTGAGATAAGACCCTAATTCTGGTGTTCTGGAGAGGTCTGGCTGGCTATGTAAAGGACATCCTGGCCACCATGGGGAATTATTGCACGGGATCCAGGTCCCGGTCCACGTGAGCACCTGTGGTCTGTCACATTTGCCGGCAGTCTGGTCACCCTGCCAACAGGTGCCCATAGCGGCCAGGAAAACGCTCGCGTCTAGTGGCTGTTGGAGGAGGCCTACTAGATACTACAACATTTTCCTCCAAGCTGTCCTTCGAGGGCACGCTTAAGTTTAGCTCTTCCACTCTGACGGTGGAGGTTTGCATGGATTCCGGGGTGGAGGGCAATTTCATGATGTCTGCCTTCGCCCAACGGCATGCAATTCCTCTGGTTTTACTACCTCAGCCAGTCATCATCAGAGTGGTGAATGGAGCGACACTACCCTCTCAGATCACCCACCTGACCACCCCGCTGATACTCTCGCTGTCTCCTTCCCATCAGGAGACGCTATCTCTCCTTGTCATGCCCAAGGGTATTGACCAGGTCCTCTTAGGGGTCCACTGGTTGCGCCATCACTCTCCCCATATCGAGTGGTCTTCAGGGAGAATTCTCTGGTGGAGTAAATCCTGTGAGGGTAGAATCAGAGGGAGTGCGTTCAGGTTGCCTCTACCGAAGTCCCCCCAGATCTTTCCTCTCTCCCCAAATGCTATCGACAGTATCCATATGTATTCTCCAAGAAGGCGGCGGAGACCCTTCCGCCTCACCGCCCCTACAACTGTCCTATTGGCCTCTTGCCTGGTGCTGAGACTCCCTGGGGTCGAGTCTATCCCCTATCTCTCCCGGAGACAGAGGCCATGTCTCAGTATATCAGGGAGAATCTGGCAAGAGGATTCATTAAGAAGTCGGTGTCACCAGCGGGGGCGGGATTCTTCTTCGTCCAGAGGAAAAATGAAGAATTACGTCCCTGCATCGATTATAGGGGTCTTAACGCCATCACCGTTAAGAATAAGTATCCTCTGCCCATGATATCGGAACTCTTCGATAGGCTACAGGGAGCAAGAGTGTTTGCTAAGCTTGATCTGTGGGGGGCTTACAACCTGATTTGCATCCGTGAGGGGGACGAATGGAAGGCAGATTTTAACACCAGGGATGGGCACTATGAATACCTGGTGATGCCCTTCGGGCTCTGTAACACTCCAGCTGTCTTCCAAGACTATGTAAACTACATCTTCCGGGGTATGCTCACCACCTCAGTTGTAGTCTATCAGGATGATATCCTCATCTACTCTCCAGATATTGACTCTCACCGGAGAGATGTTTGCAAAGTTTTCGACCTCCTACGGGCAAACTCCCTCTATGCCAAGTTGGAGAAGTGTGTGTTTGAGCAGGAGTCCTTGCCTTTCCTGGGCTATATCATCTCCGCCCAGGGATTGGCCATGGATCCTGCCAAGCTACAGGCGGTGATAGATTGGCAGGAGCCCCATTCTCTCAAAGTGGTGCAGCGCTTTATGGGGTTCATAAATTATTACTGCCAATTCATCCCCCACTTCTTGACGTTGGTAGCCCCCTTGGTGGCCCTCACCAAGAAGGGTGCAAATCCCAAGTTGTGGTCGGAACCTGTCTCCAAGGCCATCTCCTCCATTAAGTCCCATTTCGCTAGCGCTCCCATTCTACATTGCCCTGATGTAGATAAACCCTTCATTCTGGAAGTGGATGCCTCTTCCGTCGGTGCTGGAGTGGTCCTGTTTCAGAAGGACATGCAAGGTCGGAAGCACCTATGCTTCTTTTTCTCCAAGACCTTCACATCGGCGGAGAGGAATTATTTAATTGGGGACAGCGAATTGCTAGTGATGAAGTTGGCCTTCTCGGAGTGGAGACACCTCCTGGAGGGGGCTCGCCACCCTTTCCAGGTGTTCACCGACCACAACAGCTTGGTGTATTTGCAAACAGCCCAGCGGCTAAATTCTCAGCAGGTCAGATGGTCCTTGTTCTCTCGTTTCCACTTCACCCTCCATTTTCTCTCCAGGGAGAAGAACGCCCGGGCCGATGCTCTCTCCCTCTCTGTGGTGTCATCGGAGGAAGAGTAGGAGGAGCCTCGGCTGATCGTCCAATCCGAGAGCCTGAGGACTGTGGCTCCGGTCGCCCTTGAGTCAGTACCTCCGGGCAAGACATTTGTCCCTGCCCGTCTGCAACCGGAGATCCTCTCTTGGGCTCATTCGTCCAGGGTGGGTGGACATTTTGGGACAAAACAGATGTCTGAGCTTCTGGCGATGACATACTGGTGGCTGCATATGGCCCATGACGTCAGGGACTATATTCAGGCGTGCGTCTCTAGCGCCCAGAATAGGTCCTCTCGGCAGCGGCCCACTGGGCTACTTTACCCCCTGCCAGTAGCAGACAAGCCCTGGGAGATGGTCGGCATGGACTTTGTGGTGGGGCTACCCAAGTCCAGTGGCAGCACGGTCATTTGGGTTGTCACCAACCATTTCTCCAAGATGGTGCACCTTGTACCTCTCTCCCGGTTACCTTCTGCAGGGGCCTGGCAGCGTTGTTCATTAAGCACATTTTCCACCAGCACAGCATGCCGGACAAGATTGTCAGCGACCGGGGTCCCCAGTTAGCATCTCGGTTCTGGAGAGAGCTCTGTAGCCTGCTCAGCATTGAGCTAAATCTTTCCTTGGCCTATCATCCCGAGACGAATGGTTTGGTAGAGAGCCAACCAGACCCTGGTCACATATCTATGACATTTTGTCTCGGCCAGGCAGGATGACCGGGCATCCTTGCTGCCGTGGGCGGAGTTCGCTTTGAACAACGCTGTGGCCAACTCCACCGGCCAGACCCCATTCCTCCTAAATTACGGCCAGCATCCGCGCTTCCCTGTACCCATGCCCGTGTTGTCCACCGATTCCTGGGTAGCAGACTGGGTGGTGGAGGCACGTGACAATTGGGATCACACTCAAGATGCTATCTGGGCCTCCAAGGAGAGAATGAGGGCCTCCGCCGACACGCACCTGCACCCCGCTCCGACCTTTGCTCCTGGCGACTTGGTGTGGCTCTCCGCCCATAACATCAGGCTGCAGGTCAAGTCAACAAAATTCACATATCTCTACATTTGCCCCTTCAAGGTCCTTGAGCAGATTAACTCTGTGGTCTACCGTCTGGCCCTTCCACCACATTTGGCTATCTCTGACACCTTCCACGTGTCCCTCCTTAAGCCTATCCTCATGTCCCGGTTCTCCGAGTCATCTGGCGGGACATCTGACCTGTCCTCGGACGAGTTTGAGGTTAATGTCATGGTGGGATGCAGGGTGTTGCTGGTAAAAAATATTATTTGGTGGACTGGAAGGGTCATGGTCCAGTAGCTCGGACCTGAGAGCCAGTGGAGAACATCCGCGCTCCACTTTTCATTGCAGCATTTGAGCGTAGTGAGGCTCAGAGAGGAGGGGGCCCTTGGAGGGGGGGTAATGTTAGGTATCGAGTTCTTGTCGCTGCATAGCAGGAATCCCGAGCCTTGCATTCGGCAGTCTCACATTCCTCTCCGGCTGCAGTGGAGGCTGCTCAACAGACTTGTCGATCCCGGCGCTCTGCTCAGACCAGCTCTGTGGGTTTGGTTGCTGCTGCCACCTCTGGTCCAGCTATAGCAATGCATGCTGGTCAGCAGTGAGCTGCTCCAGGGACTAAGTCCTCCTTTTGGTCCACTGAGAATGCCCGGTGGACGATCTCTCATTGGAGATCGGAGGTCACTTGCTCAGGTCCTTCTCCAGCTCGGATTGGACCATCAGAAAGGTCAGTAAGGTCCCGGAAGGACGCTGCTATAAAAAGTTTGCATGGCCGCTCTGCCATGCGCTACTATAAACTGCATTACCAGACTATGAGGAATGAGTGTTGTATGCATGTATGAATGTCTCTGGTGAATGATTCATTAAGAAATCCCTACCCTTGGTACACATGTGTTGTGTAACATAGCCTGTTAAGCGCCCAGGTTTAGAAGTAGATAGAGGCAGAGTCTGAGACTGGCATCAGTGTCCACCGCTGGCTCTGCACGCTACGGTGCACATGCTTGACACTCCACCATAGTCAGCGTCTATAGTGGCGTCCGCAGGTGCGACGCCATGCGCCCAGAAGGTCTAGAGGGACTCTGACCCCATGTCCTTGGGGCAGAGTTCTGTGACCGCATTCTGTGCACTCCCTTGCTGATCTCTGTGAGCTTTAAACAGACTCCAGCATTTATGTTCTGCGGTAGTGCGGCTCTGTGAAGCAACAGAGTCCACCCCTGTACACGTTTTTCTATTATACTACCATATAGCGTCCGCCATTACTGAGCAGCAGTTTGCCACCCCTTCACGGTGGACCCTGTGCTGCGAAAGCACCTTATTACCATGTTTTAATATTTGGTGTGTTCCGCCAGCTCTAACACCCTGTCCTAAGACCACAGAAATCATCTGTTACTGGCCGGACTGCTCGACTCCCTTTTTTTGGCAGCCGCACAGCAGTATGCCTTGTAGATGAGGCTTAGAAAGAGCATGTGCTCCAGTAGGTGGCAAGCACTGCATCAACTGGCGTCTTCTCTTCTTTTTTCACCTTAACATCACACACATTGCAATCTTCAGAGGTGGCAACCCAATCACCCTTGTTCCCCCCACGTCAAAAATTTCCAAACGCCCAACTGACTTTGGGGAACTTCAAGTGGGCCATTCTGAAGAGCTGTTCACACATTGTATTCCATAGACATCAGAGGTCTTCTCTGAAGAATCACAGAATCCAAAGGAAGAAAGCATCTGCACTTATGCCCAAAATATTTTTATGTTGGATCCAAGGCCGGACGAAGTGCTGTCCAAGCAGAATCCAGACCCAAGGGAGGAGGTGATCCTGATGAGACTCAGATACCAGAGTTGCACGTGGACTGTATTGTCATGACAGGGCAGGAAGAGGAATAGATGACTCTCAGGGTGAGGAGTGTGAAAACAGAGAGGATAACGATGTGGTTGTAGATCACACTTGGTGTGAACCCAGAGGTATGCAGCTGAGTAGCTATGCAGAAGAGGTGGAGGAGGAAGATGAGGTTACGGGTCAGCTTCCCACACAGATAAAAAGTGACGCCTTCTCAAGCACTGGATCCTCAGCCCCAACTATGCCTGTGGCCAGCACCGGTCATGAGTGTGCAGTTTGCAGAGGCAGAAAGGGTTGCCTGGCCCTGGATTTTTTTGAGATGGCAAAGTGTTGTGAGTTCATTTTCCCCTTCGTCACTGGGTTCTGGTGAACTCCCTATTCTGGTGAAGGAAGGTAGTAAGCCTGATTGTCAGGCACCTGAGTCTAATGAGGATGACTGGCTGAGTGGAGTCACAGACTGGATATAAGGCTGCCGACGCCCTTCTGCCCTGCGGGTGATTTCTCTGTGGACTTCTAGGACACCAGTCTGATTCCTGCTCCCTAAAGCTAAGTTTTCTGTTTTAGAGAATATGGGAAGCAAGATGTGCCACAGTCCGCGCTGCTGAATCCACAAAATCACCTGGGATGCAAGATGTAGTAACAAAGTACTTCTTTATTCCTTCCTACGCGTTTCGGCGCCCTTCCTGGCACCTTCCTCAGGGATATTACACCAGCCATAGGAGCAGGGAATTTATAGCCCCTTCCATTAGCAATTATGGGTGTGTTCTGTTTACATATGATGTCATAATGGTCATCACTGGGGGAGGGGCCAGCATTTTTGGCACAATTTCACACAAATAACATAATAAAACAAGAAAATTCTTCAAAATACTTGCTAAAATGTACATAAAAATCCTACCAGTAAAATGATATAAAGACCTTCATAAAAATTGCAGCGGAAACATTGCCAAAGTATCCAGACTGTCAATGCAAAAACAAAAAATTTTTTTTAAAAAACATTATCTCCCGACATTCAGGGTAGTAGAACCCATGTGTTTACTGGTTTCATTGTTTTCTCTTGTGACTTATGTTGAGCACCACCATTCTGCTGGTATCCATGCCTTTGGAACATAGGTTCTATGAACTATTTTTTCACAAAACTATCCTGTTAAATATGTGATACTATGGTTTGTTAAAAAATTATTATAAAAAATTGCAATGAACAATTTTCTTTATTTTTGTTTTGTAGGAGGGAATCAAGGAGCGATGCCACTATTAAATAAAATGGATTATTTCTAAAATTAACTGCTTTTAAAAAACTTTTATTTTTATTTTCATTTTTATTTTTATTATTTATTATCAATAAAGAATTATCTAAAAATTACTATTATATAATCGTATTATTAAAAATGGCCTGAAGAAAGTATCTATCATCTTCCGTATAGTTATGGTCACTATTTTATATATTAATTGTGGTGGTGTCACCCATGAAACGTGTGACTTTTGTTCTAGCACACCTGGGTTCTAGTCCCCAGGAAAGTCACAGGTCTCCATGCAGGCATAAATGACATTGTCCTTTGTACTATCAGGAAAAATTATAAATTGTTATGAGCTTATGCATATTAAATTAGGGAATTGTGAAATTCTAGATAGGATACCAACTTTGATATATATTTAAACAAAATAAATGTGTCATTAGGTGTATGTGAGACATTAAGGCTGGTTTCACATTTGCGTTTTTTTGCGCTGGAAAAAAACGCATATGTGCGCATGCGTTTTTTCCCCTATATTTAACATGGGTGCGCATACCTGCGCGCTGGTAAGCGCATGTATGCGATTTTCATGCGCTGCGTTTTTTTGGGGTGTGCGTTTGTATTTTCCAGACGCAGCATGTTGCATTTTTTGGCCCTGCAAAAAAGCGCATGCGCACATATGCGCACGTTTTGCGCTAAAAATGGCCATTATAGCCTATGGATGCGCATACATGCACACTGGCATGCTCATGTATGCGTTTTTTTGCACATGCGTTTTTTTTTGTTAACCATGGAATTTAGGGGTTTGGGTTAGAGTTAGGGTTAGTTAAGGGGGTTTAGGGTTAGGGTTAGGGTCAGGGTCAGGGTTAGGGTTGGGGTTAGGGTCAGGGTTAGGGTTAAGTATGGTTTGGTTAAGGGTCAGGGTCAGGGTTAGGGTTGGGGTTAGGGTCAGGGTTAGGGTTAAGTATGGTTTGGTTAAGGGTTAGGGTCAGGGTTAGGGTCAGGGTCAGGGTTAGGGTTAAGTATGGTTTGGTTAAGGGTTAGGGTCAGGGTTAGGGTTAGGGTTAGGGTTAGGGTCAGGGTTAGGGTTAAGTATGGTTTGGTTAAGGGTTAGGGTCAGGGTTAGGGTTAGGGTTAGGGTTAGGGTCAGGGTTAGGGTTAAGTATGGTTTGGTTAAGGGTTAGGGTCAGGGTTAGGGTTAGGGTTAGGGTTAGGGTTAGGGTCAGGGTTAGGGTTAGTAAAGTCATGGTTTGGGTTAGTGTGAGGGGCCACCTAATGTTGGAAAAAAACGCAAACGCGGTAAAAACGCACTAAAAACGCATACAAACGCATAAAAACGCTGCGTTTTTTTCATACATGCTCATAAAAATGCTTGAAAAAAACGCAGCAGTTGTGTGCTTTTGTATGCGTTTTTTCAATGCTTTTTTTGCGGGAAAAACGCGCTGCAAAAAAAAGCAAGTGTGAAACTAGCCTTAGTGTTTAGATATACCCGTGCGATCAAAAAAGTAGTCAGACGAAAAAATAAATAAAATGAAAAAAAGATAGAATGAAAAAATAAAGTGAGGTTTGCTTAAGTGTGTGACATAAGGATGCAGGAATTCCTCCTACTATGGTGCGCCTTTCTTACCCACCCAGGATGTGACCAAGAGAGGGGGGGGAGTGCTGACAGGGCCTTTTTCACTGTCAGTTTGTTGGCTCTTATTTTTATAGGGTTTTTCACGGATTGCAGACAGCAGCCTTCCTGTACTTTTCTATCAAGTTAGCTTGGGCCCCTCTTTGCTCAGTCTATCTTTCTGTCTGTGTTAGTATTTTCATCTTGCTTCACCGTCATTATATGTTGGGGGCTGCCTATTGCTTTGGGGTCTGCTCTGGGGCAGTTTAGATTTCCCCTTTCTTTCTTTAGGCCTATTTAATTCTCCGGCTGTGATCGAAGGGTCTAGGGCATCGTAGGAACCCCCCACGGCTACTGCTAGTTGTGTTGATAGGTTCAGGGGTCTGCAATCCGATAGCTGCCAACTTCTCTGGTTTTCTGGACTTAGCTAGCATTTCTGTTTTTGCCTCCTACGGTGACTCAATCATAACAGAATCACCCGCCATACCGCAGATCCTAGGGTACTCAATAGCAGGAAAGAATTGTGTTTAAAAAAAAAAAAAAAGTGTGTGTATATTCTTTCCTCTCTGTCTCTGAGGCCGTAGGGGGAATTTTTTTTTTCTCTCAATGGAGATAAAGCAATTGTCTGATCATGTGGAGCAGCTCGCTGCGGAAGTGCGGGGAATTTCCGCCTACCTTGCTCGTTCGCATGCTGTTGAACCAAAGATCCCTACACCTAATGTATTTTTTGGGGATCGATCTAAATTTTTGAGTTTCAAAAATAATTGTAAATTATTTTTTGCCTTGAAGCCTAACTCGTCAGGGAGCTCCGCGCAGCAGGTTAAAATTGTCATCTCTTTGCTGCGTAGCGATCCCCAGGATTGGGCGTTTTCTTTGAAACCAGATGATCCTATTCTGACTAATGTGAACGCATTCTTTCAAGCTTTGGGGTTGTTGTATGACGAACCTAATGCTATTGATCAGGCTGAAAAGACCCTGTTGGCATTGAACCAGGGTCGTGATTCTGCAGAGTTGTACTGTCAAAAATTCCGAAAGTGGGCGGTACTTACTACCTGGAATGATAATGCCTTGGCTGCTCTCTTTCAGAAGGGTTGGTCAGAAGCCGTAAAAGATACTATGGTGGGATTTCCTGTTCCCTCTGGTCTGGACGATTCTATGTCATTAGCCATTCAGGTTGATCGGCGTTTATGTGAACGCAGGATTGCACGAGAGGTGTTGCCACCGGTTGAACAGATGTCTGAACCTATGCAATGTGATAGAGTTTTGTATAAGGCGCAATGTCAGGAGTTCAGAAGGCGTAATAAGCTGTGTTTTTTCTGTGGAGATGCCTCGCATATTATTTCTGTTTGTCCTAAACGAGAGAAACGCTTTGCACACACGTTTTCTGTTGGTGGTGTTCAACCTAAGTTTCTTCTGGCAATTACTCTGATCTGCTCCCTGTCCACATTTTCCGCCAAGGCTTTTGTGGATTCGGGAGCAGCGCTAAACCTAATGGACTTGGATTTTGCTAAACGTTGTGGATTTCCGATGACACCTCTGCAGACGCCTATCCCTTTGAGGGGGATTGATGCTACTCCTTTGGCTAAAAATAAACCTCAGTTTTGGACCCAGGTGGTCATGCGGGTCGCCCCAGACCATCAAGAAAATTGCAGATTTTTGGTGTTGCATGATCTGCATGATGCCGTTGTTCTGGTTGCAAATTCATAATCTAGTTTTGGATTGAAAATCTGTGTCTGTGGTGAGTTGGGGTTGTCGGTGTGCCTTTAGTGAGGCTCCGGTTTTTTCCACCTCTCCTCAGTCGCATGATGTTCCTGACTATTTGGCGGACTTTTATGATGTATTTAGTGAGAATGAGTCTGCGTCCTTGCCTCCTCATAGGAGTTATGACCGTGCAATTGAACTAAGCCCGGGGTGTAAATTTCCCAAGGGTCGGCTTTTCAATTTATCTGTACCCGAGCACGAGGCTTTGCGGTCCGATATTAAGGAGGCATTGGAGAAGGGTCATATTAGACCATCCTCTTCACCCTTAGGTGCCGGGTTTTTTTTTGTGGCCAAAAAGGATGGTTCTTTAAGGCCTTGTATTGATTATTGTGCCCTCAATAAAATTACTATTAAATATCAGTATCCGTTACCCCTGATTTCGGATCTATTCTCTAGAGTTAGAGGTGCTTGCTGGTTTACCAAGCTTGACCTCAGGGGGGCGTATAATCTTATCCGCATTAAGCAGGGGGATGAATGGAAGACGGCGTTTAATACTCCGGAGGGACATTTTGAGTACGTGGTGATGCCTTTTGGGCTCACTAATGCCCCTTCTGTCTTCCAGTGCTTCATGAATGATATTTTCCGAGACTTTGTCGATAAATTTTTGATTATTTACCTGGATGATATTTTGATCTTCTCCAAGGATTGGGATTCTCATGTGGAACATATTCGGACTGTGTTCCGGATCTTGAGGGAGAATTCCCTGTATGTCAAAGGATCGAAATGCCTTTTTGGAGTACAGAGGATTTCATTTTTGGGATTTATTTTGTCTCCGTCAACTATTGAAATGGACCCGGCCAAGGTACAGGCCATTTATGATTGGGTTCAGCCCACTTCTTTGAAGGCCCTCCAGAAGTTTTTGGGTTTTGCTAATTTTTATCGGAAATTTATAGCAAAATTTTCTAGTATTGCCAAGCCATTGACTGATCTGACTAAGAAGGGTGCTGATGTGTTGAATTGGTCTCCTGAGGCTGTTGCTTCCTTTCAGGAGCTGAAGCGAAGATTTACCTCCGCCCCGGTTTTGCGGCAACCTGATGTCTCACTCCCGTTCCAGGTAGAGGTGGATGCTTCTGAGATTGGTGCAGGAGCTGTTTTGTCCCAAAAGGATCCTGTAACATCTAAAATGAATCCCTGTGCTTTCTTTTCCCGAAAGTTCTCTCCATCTGAACGTAACTATGATGTGGGGAATCGGGAACTGTTGGCCATGAAATGGGCATTTGAGGAGTGGAGACATTGGTTGGAGGGAGCTAAACATCAAGTTGTGGTCCTCACTGACCACAAGAATTTGATTTACCTAGAGTTGGCTAAACGCTTGAACCCTAGACAGGCTAGATGGGCCTTGTTTTTTACACGTTTTGATTTTGTGGTCTCTTTTCTTCCTGGAACTAAGAATGTCAAGGCAGACGCCCTCTCTAGGAGTTTCTTTGCTGATTCTCCTGTGGTGACCAAGCCTGCTACCATCTTAGGCGAAGGGGTAGTTCTTTCTGCCATCTCGCCCGATTTGAGACTTGCTCTGCAAGAGTTCCAGGAGGACAAACCTGAGCGTTGTCCCAGTGGAAAGTTGTATGTTCCTGACCAGTGGAAGAAGAGAGTGATGTCTGAAGTTCATTGCTCTGCATTGGCTGGTCATCCAGGTATTTTTGGTACTATAGATCTGGTGAATCGCTCTTTTTGGTGGCCCACCTTGTCTCATGATGTCAGGAATTTTGTGCAGTCCTGTGGGACTTGCTCCCGGTCTAAATCTTGTTCTCGCTCTAGTGGGTTGTTGATGCCTTTGCCGGTCCCCAGGAGGCCATGGACCCATATTTCAATGGATTTGATCTCTGATATGCCGGTCTCTCAAAGAATGACTGCTATTTGGGTGATTTGTGGTTCTCTAAGATGGTTCATCTTGTACCACTCCCTAAGTTGCCATCTTCCTCTGAGTTGGTGCCCCTGTTTTTGCAACAGGTGGTTCGCTTACACGGGATTCCTGAGAACATTGTATCTGACAGAGGAGTTCAGTTTGTGTCTAGATTTTGGAGGACTTTCTGTTCCAAGCTGGGAATTCAGTTGTCCATCTCCTCTGCTTTTCACCCTCAGACCAATGGGCAGACAGAGAGAACAAACCAGACCTTGTAGTCGTATTTGAGATGTTTTATTTCCGCTGATCATGATAATTGGGCTTCATTTTTGCCCTTGGCCGAATTTGCTTTAAACAATAGAGCTAGTTCTGCCACTTTGATGTCACCTTTTTTTTGTAACTTTGGGTTTCATCCTCGATTTTCTTCAGGGCAGGTGGAGCCTTCTGCCTGCCCAGGTGTTGACACTGTGGTGGAGAGAATGCACCAGATCTGGGACCAAGTGGTGGATAAGTTATCTCTCTCCCAGGAAAAGGCCCAGCGGTTTTCCAATCGACATAGGACCATTGGTCCCCAGTTTAAGATTGGTGATATGGTGTGGTTATCATCAAAAAATATAGCTATGAAGGTGGCTTCTCCTAAGTTTAAGCCTAGATTTATTGGACCTTACAAGATTTTGGAGATTATTAATCCGGTCTCTTTTCGTTTGGCTCTTCCTGTCACATTTAAAATCCATAATGTGTTCCATAAGTCCTTGTTGAAGAAGTTTGTTGAACCAGTTTTTCCTGGGGTGGCACCTCCAGACCCTGTATTGGTTGAAGGTAACATGGAATATGAGGTAGAGAAAATACTGGATTCCCGTCTGGCTAGACGGAGACTCCAGTATTTGGTTAAGTGGAAGGGTTATGGTCAGGAGGATAATTCCTGGGTCTCTGCCTCTGATATTCATGCCAAAAGATTGGTGCGTGCATTTCATCGGGCTCACCCTGATCGCCCTGGTGGCGTGGTTGAGGGTTCGGTGACCCCTCCTCAAGGGGGAGGTACTGTTGTGAGTTCATTTTCCCCTTCGTCACTGGGGTCTGGTGAACTCCCTATTCTGGTGAAGGAAGGTAGTAAGCCTGATTATCAGGCACCTGAGTCTAATGAGGATGACTGGCTGAGTGGAGTCACAGACTGGATATAAGGCTGCCGACGCCCTTCTGCCCTGCGGGTGATTTCTCTGTGGACTTCTAGGACACCAGTCTGATTCCTGCTCCCTAAAGCTAAGTTTTCTGTTTTGGCTGTTAGCCTTTTTGTTTTGTTTTTTGTTTTCCTTTCTTTTCAGTATTCTGCCATCCCCTGCTGGGGTGAGCTGAATCTCCTTTTGCCTGTAGCTCTGTCTTCAGTATATTCCTGAGTGCTGACATAGCTTTTTGAAGCCTAGCGTCTTCAGGGCCTTTGTCACTGTCAGTTTGTTGGCTCTTATTTTCATAGGGTTTTTCACGGATTGCAGACAGCAGCCTTCCTGTCCTTTTCTATCAAGTTAGCTTGGGCCCCTCTTTGCTCAGTCTATCTTTCTGTCTGTGTTAGTATTTTCATCTTGCTTCACCGTCATTATATGTTGGGGGCTGCCTATTGCTTTGGGGTCTGCTCTGGGGCAGTTTAGATTTCCCCTTTCTTTCTTTAGGCCTATTTAATTCTCTGGCTGTGATCGAGGGGTCTAGGGCATCGTAGGAACCCCCCACGGCTACTGCTAGTTGTGTTGATAGGTTCAGGGGTCTGAAATCCGATAGCTGCCAACTTCTCTGGTTTTCTGGACTTAGCTAGCATTTCTGTTTTTGCCTCCTACGGTGACTCAATCATAACAGCAAAGGATGACCCAACACATTTTTTCTGTCAAATTGCAAAAAAAACTCGGTAGAGGAAAAAATTGCAGTCATTTGACTTTGTGCAAGGAGGAACAGGAGGAGAACTGCCAGAGCCCTGCAAAATGACCTCCAGTAGGCCACGAATATGCAGGTGTCTGCTCAAACGGTTAGAAACCAACTCCATGAGGATAGTCTGAGTGCCCGACGTCCACAGAAGGGGGTTGCGCTCACAGCCCAACACCGTGCTGGACGCTTGGCATTTGCCACAGAACACCAGGATTGGCAAATTCGCCACTGGCGCCCTTTGCTTTTCACAGATGAAAGCAGGTTCACACTGAGCACATGTGACAGACGTGACAGAGTCTGTAGATGCCGTGGAGAGCGATCTGCTGCCTGCAACATCCTTCAGCATGACTAGTTTGGCAGTGGGTCAGTAATGGTGTGGGTAGTATTTCTTTGGAGGGCCGCACAGCCCTCCATGTTCTCACCAGAGGTAGCTTGACTGTCATTAGGTACCGAGATGAGATCCTCAGACCCCTTGTGAGACCATATGCTGGTGCGATTGGCCCTGGGTTCCTCCTAATGCAGGACAATGCCAGACCTCATGTGGCTGGAGTGTGTCAGCAGTTCCAGCAAGATGAAGTCATTGAAGCTATGGACTGGCCCGCCCGTTCCCCAGACCTGAATCCGATTAAGGACATCTGGCACATCATGTCTCGCTCCATCCACCAACATCATGTTGCACCACAGACTGTCCAGGAGTTGACGGATGCTTTAGTCCAGGTCTTGGAGGAGATCCCTCAGAAGACCATCCCCTGCTCAGGCATTGTAGGGAGGTCATACAGGCACGTGGAGGCCACACACAATGCTGAGCATATTTTCCTTGTCATGAGGCATTTCCACTGAAGTTGGATCAGCCTGTAATTTGATTTTGAGTATCCTTCCAAATCCAGACCTCCATTGGATATTCCTTTTTATTTACATTGATAATTTTTGTTTTATTGTTCTGAACACATTCCACTATGCAATGAATAAAAATTTGCAACTGGAATATTTAATTCAGAGATATCTACGATGAGGTATTTTAGTATTCCCTTTATTTTTTTTGAACAGTGTGTTTTATGGGTCAATTTGTAGTCAAGAATATTTTTTTTAATGAATAAATATTTTTTTCCTGTAACCATTCACATCTCTTAATTAAAAAGTAAATATAGTCTATCTATATCAGTATTCAAGCAATAGAAATGCAGACCTTATGTCAACAGGCTACTTGCGATGTAAAGACCCCTTTGTTAATCACTGGTGAGGCCACATCTAGAATATGGGATCCACATTTAAAAAAGGATACTCAGAAGTTAGAGTCAGTTCAAAGGTGGTAAGTAGATTACTGCAAGGGATGGAGGCCTCTCCTATATTACACAGGATGGAAGCCTCTCCTCTATTATACGGGATGGAGGCCTCTCCTATATTACACGGGATGGAAGCCTCTCCACTATTATATAGGATGGAGGTCTCTCCTATATTACATGGGATGGAGGCCTCTCCTATATTACACGGGATGGAGGCCTCTCCTATATTACATGGGATAGAGGCCTCTTCTATATTACACGGGATGGAGGCCTCTCCTATATTACATTGGATGGAGGCCTCTCCTATATTACACGGGATAGAGGCCTCTCCTATATTACACGGGATGGAGGCCTCTCCTTTATTACATGGGATGGAGGCCTCTTCTATATTACACGGGATGGAGGCCTCTCCTATATTACACGGGATGGAGGCCTCTCCTATATTACACGCGATAGAGGCCTCTCCTATATTACACGGGATGGAGGCCTCTCCTTTATTACATGGGATGGAGGCCTCTTCTATATTACACGGGATGGAGGCCTCTCCTATATTACACGCGATAGAGGCCTCTCCTATATTACACGGGATGGAGGCCTCTCCTTTATTACATGGGATGGAGGCCTCTTCTATAATACACAGGATGGAGGCCTCTCCTATATTACACGGGATGGAGGCCTCTCCTATATTACACGGGATGGAGGCCTCTCCTATATTACACGCGATAGAGGCCTCTCCTATATTACACGGGATGGAGGCCTCTCCTTTATTACATGGGATGGAGGCCTCTCCTATATTACATTGGATGGAGGTCTCTCCTATATTACACGCGATAGAGGCCTCTCCTATATTACACGGGATGGAGGCCTCTCCTTTATTACATTGGATGGAGGTCTCTCCTATATTACACGCGATAGAGGCCTCTCCTATATTACACGGGATGGAGGCCTCTCCTTTATTACATGGGATGGAGGCCTCTCCTATATTACACGGTGTATTGCCAAGTTTTTAACACTAAGGTTTGGATACGGCTTTAAAGAAGGCTACTACTTGCAATATAACGCAATTTTATTCCAAGGCACAAATTAAAGGAATAGTATGATTGAATAGTATGATTGCGTACACTTTTGTATAATTTAAGATATAAAGGTTAAGTACATATAAAGATTGAATACATATAATGATTAAGTATATATAAAGATTAACTATATACAGTATACTCACATCATCACCAAGAGGCTTTTAAACATCATCCGTCTGGAATATCAGAGAAGACAGAGAACCCCTGGGAGATTCACAACACTGCACGGGAGTCACCAGTTATGCAGGTATCACAACACTGTACATGTATACAGGTATCCAATTTTGCTGCTGTCTGATTCATGTTTCTCTGGTCTTAAATAGTAATTTACACTTATGTGTAACTTTAGCTTCATCCCACCCTTCAAGTGGCCAGCTTTCAAGATTGGATGAAACTGAGATAACATGGAATCATCAGACAATGAGTCGTAAACCCTTAGAATATAAAAGCCACAATGGATTTAGATAAAACTACCACAGACAAACCTTAATGTTTTACAATAACAAACATAGAAACTTAGAACTATTTGTGAAACAACAGTTCTCAAGATTGTGTCCAGAGTAAAGTCAAAAAGATTTTTATTTTAATTAAGACACATCCAGATACAAATGGGGGGAGTGGGCAATAAAGTGCGAAACCGCACACCGTATGGATAAAAAAAGGATTGATGTACAACCAGAGCCTATGCAGTAACAAGACATACATAAAGCTACTAAATTGTCACAAAGTGCATATGGTGCAGGCAATGTATGGCAATTAAGAATGGACCGCAAAACAGTATATGTGTATATATATATATATATATCTCTTTATACCAGCTCCATCCATCAAGTAAACAGCTAAATACACAGATCATTATCAGGTAGCAGGTGACCATTCACCATGGTTAGACAGATATATGACGCCTAAGAAGCATAGCAATAAGAGAGGAAGCATAAATTACCTAATGAAATGGCGGGCAGAGGTTCCAGCAGTCAGCAAACCACCCCAGGGGTGGACTGGAAGGGTCATGGTCCAGAGGCTCGGACCTAGGAGCCAGTGGAGAACATCCGCTCTCCACTTTTCATTGCAGCATTTGAGCATAGTGAGGCTCAGAGAAGAGGGGGCCCTAGGAGGGGGGGTAATGTTAGGTATAGTTCTTGTCGCTGCAAAGCAGGAATCCCTGGATTGCTGACTGCTGGAAGCTCTGCCCGCCATTTCATTAGGTAATTTATGCTTCCTCTCTTATTGGTATGCTTCTTAGGCGTCATATATCTGTCTAACCATGGTGAATGGTCACCTGCTATCTGATAATGATCTGTGTATTTAGCTGTTTACTTGATGGATGGAGCTGGTATAAAGATAAATATATATATATATATATATATATACATACATATATACTGTTTGGCGGTC
Organism: Dendrobates tinctorius; assembly: GCF_039654945.1. Taxonomy (NCBI): domain Eukaryota; kingdom Metazoa; phylum Chordata; class Amphibia; order Anura; family Dendrobatidae; genus Dendrobates; species Dendrobates tinctorius. Next base: position 6,772,560 of record NW_027361998.1, on the reverse strand, counting down.
CATTCTTAATTGCCATACATTGCCATGCATCATATGCACTTTGTGACAATTTAGTAACTTTATGTATGTCTTGTTACTGCATAGGTTCTGGTTGTACAACAATCCTTTTTTTATCCATGCGGTGTGTGGTTTCGCACTTTATTGCCCACTCCCCCCATTTGTATCTGGATGTGTCTTAATTAAAATAAAAATCTTTTTGACTTTACTCTGGACTTATAGTCGCTTTTTTTGGAGCTTTGCTCAGTTTTCTCTCTAGGTAGATTGCGATTGTCCTTATTGTCCATCTATTTCGGTCTGCTATTGAATTATTATGCTGATTTCTTGATATTTAAAATGCAGACACTTGTCAAAGGTATTTTTATTTATTTTTATTTATTGAAGCTGAGGTTGAAGTTTATTCGGGAGATACACGGCAAAACAGAACGGACAATCAGAGAAGTTGAAATATGCGGGCAAAAACAGGAATTCAGATGGGCAGAGGTTCGCTAGGAGGTCTAGCGGTGATAAGGCTCCGTGCCCTGGCCATGGTGAGGCCAGTGGCATGATGGCGATGGAATGGCCCTGAACAACAGTAACAGGGGCTTCTTATACATTATGAGAACAGAGAAAACTGCATCTTGCCGCAGAGGGCGTTAACATTATAATTCTAAGGCATTTTCAGGGTAATCTACAGAAACGTGGCTTAGAACAGAGAATATAGTGACATAATACGAAAATATTAATTAACGTTTCTCCAAGCAACACTAAAACCCATAAGTCATTGGTATCTATGGCTACTGTCCTAAAATCTTATCACTACTTTCAGACTTGATCCATAAATTCATGCATTTGACATTTTAATGATTCTGTTCTTTCTATCAACAATATCACATAAACACACATTGACCATATATTTGGTGACCCTATTTCCCTATTGATCCAATCTTCCTCTATGCACATCAACTGAAGTTGGTAGGAGAAATGATCTCATTTTCCATCCTCCATTTAGTACATTTTATTAGCTCTTTTGTAAAAGTTGAATCTTCTCAACTTTCGACAAGATGGCTGCCTGACTCATCATGGCCGCTCAGTATATTATGGCTGACCATTCTCTTACAGTCTCTCGTATATTACACGGGATGGAGCCCTCCCCTATATTACACAGAATGGAGACCACTGAAGTTGGATCAGCCTGTAATTTGATTTTGAGTATCCTTCCAAATCCAGACCTCCATTGGATATTCCTTTTTATTTACATTGATAATTGTTGTTTTATTGTTCTGAACACATTCCACTATGCAATGAATAAAAATTTGCAACTGGAATATTTAATTCATAGATATCTACGATGAGGTATTTTAGTATTCCCTTTATTTTTTTTGAACAGTGTGTTTTATGGGTCAATTTGTAGTCAAGAATATTTTTTTTAATGAATAAATATTTTTTTCCTGTAACCATTCACATCTCTTAATTAAAAAGTAAATATAGTCTATCTATATCAGTATTCAAGCAATAGAAATGCAGACCTTATGTCAACAGGCTACTTGCGATGTAAAGACCCCTTTGTTAATCACTGGTGAGGCCACATCTAGAATATGGGATCCACATTTAAAAAAGGATACTCAGAAGTTAGAGTCAGTTCAAAGGTGGTAAGTAGATTACTGCAAGGGATGGAGGCCTCTCCTATATTACACAGGATGGAAGCCTCTCCTCTATTATACGGGATGGAGGCCTCTCCTATATTACACGGGATGGAAGCCTCTCCTCTATTATACAGGATGGATGTCTCTCCTATATTACACAGGATGGAGGCCTCTCCTATATTACACAGGACGGAGGTCTCTCCTATATTACATGGGATGGAGGACTCTCCTATATTACACGGGATGGAGGCCTCTCCTCTATTTCATGGGATGGAGGCCTCTCCTATACTATACAAGATAGAGGTCTCTCCTATATTACATGGGATGGAGGCCTCTCCTATATTACACAGGATGGAGACCTCTCCTATATTACAAGGGATGGAGACCTCTCCTATATTACACAGGATGGAGGTCTCTCCTATATTACACGGGATAGAGGTCTCTCCTATATTACACGGGATGGAGGCCTCTCCTCTATTTCATGGGATGGAGGCCTCTCCTATTTTACACAAGATGGAGGTCTCGCCTATATTACACGGGGTGGAGGTCTCTCCTCTATTTCACGAGATGGAGGCCTCTCCTATATTACACAGAATGTAGGCCTCTCCTATATTAGGCCTCTCCTATATTACACAGGATGGAGGTATCTCCTATATTTCACGAGATGGAGGCCTCTCCTATATTACACGGGATGGAGGCCTCTCCTCTATTTCATGGGATGGAGGCCTCTCCTATATTACACAGGATGGAGATCTTTCGCATATTACACGGGATGGAGGCCTCCCCTATATTACACAGGATGGAGACCTCTCCTATATTGCAAGGGATGGAGATCTCTCCTATATTACACAGGATGGAGGTCTCTCCTATATTACATGGGATGGAGGCCTCTTCTATATTACACAAGATGGAGGTCTCTCCTATATTACACGGGGTGGAGGTCTCTCCTCTATTTCACGGGATGGAGGCCTCTCCTATATTACACAGGATGGAGGTCTCCCCTATATTACACGGGATGGAGGCCTCTCCTATATTACACAGAATGGAGGCCTCTCCTATATTACACAGGATGGAGGCCTCTCCTCTATTACACAGGATGGAGGCCTCTCCTATATTACACAGGATGGAGGTCTCTCCTATATTACATGGGGTGGACGTCTCTCCTCTATTTCACGGGATGGAGGTCTCTCCTATATTACACAGGATGGAGGTCTCCCCTATATTACACGGGATGGAGGCCTCTCCTATATTACACAGAATGAAGGTCTCTGATATGATGAGCAGTTGGAAAGGTTGGGCTTGTTTTGCTTAGAAAAAAGACGTGTCAGAGGAGATCTCATTTTTTTGTATAAATATATGTGTGGCCAGTACAAAGCATGGGAACATAACTTTTTCCTTCCAAAGTCTGTGGTAAGGACCAGGAGTCACTCATTACGGGTGGAAGAAAGATGATTCTGGCAACTAAATATGAAAGGGTTCTTTACAGTTAGAGCAGTTAAACTGTGAAATGCCAACCACAAGACGTAGTAATTAGTGATGAGAGAGTATACTCGTTGCTTGGATTTTTCCGAGCATGCTCGGGTGACCTCCGATTATTTTGACATGCTTGGAAATTTAGTTTCTGTTGACTCAGCTGCATGATTTGCAGCTGCTGGACAGGCTGAATACATGTGAGGATTGCCTGTTTGTTAGAGAATCTCCACATGTATTGAGGCTGGCCAGCAGTCGCAAATCACACAGCTGAGTTGACGAAAACTAAATCTCCGAGCATGCCAAAATACTCGGAGATCACTCGAACATGTGTGGCGCCCCTGAGGCTCAGTCGCCACAGAGATACTGCACCTCCGCCTGAGGTGTGGTACCCCACCATTCAGGTAAGGTAGAGACTCCCAACCACACTCCAACACCTGCACCCCACACCACAAAGTAGTGTAGCAAAGCACCTTCAGCAGCTCCCTGCTTGGAGTATAGCAAAGCACCCATTTGTGGCTCCCTGCATGGAACACGGAACGTGCTGGGAGGTGGGTGGAGTTACTTTACATTACAAGATGCGGGAAGAGTTTAGGATTGGAGGTTAGTTGGTTAGAGAGTCGGAGAGAAGAAGATCCCCGGAGAGAGGGATAGATGGATGGAAGTGCTGCAGCAGATCCCAGTGACCTGGGTCTGCTGGCACAGGAAAGGAAGAGAGAGCAACAAAGACTGAAAGCCTGACTTTTCCATAGAAAGAAAGGATTAGTACGGAACGTGAGGAGTAAAAGAGAACAGAGGACGTGGGTTAGAGGAGAACCCTTCCTAGAAGTTCTAAGCGCAAGGCCGGGGCCCGGTCCCCGAGGTTGTATGGATACTAATCATCCTGCAGCTGACACCGGAGGAGTAGAAGTTAACAATACTTTATTCCCACATCAGACTTGGGGGCACAACAGCATCAGAGAAGTGAGCCGGGACTAGGAAGGAAGGAGTCCCCGAAGCGGGCTACAGCTGTCTGCCGTACAAGGAAAGTTCATAAGAACATTGAACAGGAGGAACTCCAGTGTAACTCAGTACTAGGAGTACTTCATTTATAGGCGCTATAAGAGGAGACATTCAGAAAGGCACATGTTGGCGGAGTGTTGGAAAGGAGTGTTCCATCTGGCCTGGAGGTTGACCGAGTCCCTGACCCGGAGGACACAGCACGGAGGCAGGCACCTGTTTGCACAACGGACTGTGAGTGGAGCTTTGGAACTACATGCCCTGGTGTCCTCCACTTATTCCTGCGCCAACACACCCGGCACTGCTACATCTTGATGCCCGACATTGCCTCACCTACGCCTTCCCTTTGCCACTACATCTACACTGCCCTGGGACCACAGCTCCACCTGTGGGGAGCTATAATATCTTTGCTGCACCATACCATCAGTCCTAGAGGATATGCATGCAGCGTCGGCTTAACACCTCCCTCGCCGAACACCACAGGTGGCGTCACAAACTATTCATCTAATCCACTGCATTCCACCATTAAATCTCCCTTTTATTTGGGCGCCAAGGCCACGGACCGGGTCACCGCTGCTGTGACATTCCCATCTGAGAGACCGGCCCGGTAGCGAGTACCCCACAGCCATGGGAGGGCGACCCACATGCTTGGGAAAACTCGGACAACGAGTATACTCGCTCATCGCTAGTAGTAATGGCCGACACTATAACTGCTGAGTGATTTTCTCAACTCGCATAACATTGTGGGTTATAGTTAAATTAGTGACAAATGTACAATTGGTGGAGAATGGTAGAACTAGGTCTTTTTTCAACACATGTAATTATGTAAGGCAGAAGTCTCATGGCCATCACAGAACCCCATGTATGGTTCTCTTGAATCTCCAAGGTCCTGGGTTATGACTATATTGTGGGCCATAAACTACAACCATGTGCAGCGTAAGAGTATAATCTCATATCTGTATAATTATGCGATTATATGTCTATAATCAACATGACTAAGAAAAGATGTCAAAAGCTCACTGATATTATCTACTTATTTTTAGCTTGCTATTATTCTAATATTTTATTATTTTGTTTTATTTTTAGGATTTATTACACAAACTTACTAACTTGTATTATACCTGTGTTCTTAAAATAAAGAAAGAGAGAGAGAGGGAGATAATCATTGGTTGTGTCAGCCTACATTCACAGTTGTGTTGAGGGTCCACAAAAAACTATGGGACCATTCTCTTCTTTCTAAAAGCTCTAGCTAGTGAATACATACAATCTAATCATCCATTAGATGCCATATCGTAGAGCATTCATCCACAGAAGTATTGCTTTAATTGGAGAATATTTCCAAATTATGGCGGCGTATGGAGGCATCATGCAGTATCAGTTCTGTACTCTGAAAGCCATGTTCACGCTCTACAGTCTTATGAATACAGTTTTACAAATCACACAAGTTCAGGATATCATTATAAGATTACCGTTTTGCATCACTACTTTTATCATCTGTCTATAGACTTTACTTCACTCAATGAGTTATTGTCTCAATCTGGTCTCTTGCGTCTGGGGTCAGAATTTTGTATGGCCAAAAAAAAGTTGACTCCAAGTCGCAAAATTTGGAAAAAATTTTTACTCATCCTCTTCGTTACACAGATTAAAATGATTGAATTTAGTGTGTAAAAAGTGTCCCACAGGACAAGAGCCACCAGAAGGTAAAAAGAATTAAAAATATATTCCAAAATCACACTTATTACACAGCATAAAGCAAAGTCTATGAACGTAAAAACCATAAATGTGATAGCCTTGAAATAAGTTTCCAAATGTCTTAGTCCATTTCCATTGGATCTCATCCTACAAATATGACGGCCCAGGGAGGATAAGAGAAGCAGAGTCGAAGCAAAGGATATGATAAATGTTACGAAATGCAAAAATGAATCCAATAGGGTTCTCGCCAAGTTGTTGTTCTTTGAAGTTTCATTTTGAAATGGATTTGTCGGAATTTCTAGAACGTTTTTGACCAAAACATGTACTGAAGTATAAACAGCGGCTATGAGTCCAGTAACGAAAATTATAAGAAGAATCTTGTCTGATATCATCTTCTTCACTCTAAAAAATAAGGAATTATGGAAACTTGAGATCTTCAAGGAGAAGACCAGAGAGAGAAGACTGGACAATAGAAAACTGGAGTAGAGAGAAAAGTACCACATGAAATCAATACATATCAAAAAGGTCGTAGACATTTCCTGGTGGAAAAAAGACCACAAGAAAGTAAAGAGATATATAAACTGAAAGACAAACTTGGAGGTGGCAATAGAGGTGATGACGTGGTCCACAGTGGTCAGTCGTCTCCTCCTCAACCAGTCTGTCACATTGACTCCAATCATCATCAGATGCGTTATTAGTCCTATAGATAGGATGGCTACAATGACAAAATTGGACATGTCTCCTTCGAAAATAGAGGATCTATCTCCAAAAGTTTAGATGCCTTCCTTGTCCAGATTCTAGAAGACTTCTGAGTTCATCTAGGAGCTATCCAGTAAATTACAATGTAGGATGCAAATGGCAATGCAAAAATAGAGGAAATACACATTATACAAATTCATAGGATGTGAAATGAATAATTTGATTATTTGACTGCGTGGTTTTTTTGTGTGGAATTTTTCTCTGTGGTTATTGTAAAAAGTCTCAGCACCACAAACCAGAAAGTAATATTAATAAATTAATTTAAAAAATAAAAAAACAATATTTGGAAAATATACACTGCTTAATTTCAACAGTTAAATTCTAATGGTACAGAACATACTGTACATAGCGCTATTTTTGTGAAATCCATATATAGGAGCCATGCACCGTGCAATCCTCTTAATATAGGCTTAGTGACATCTCGTGACTACAGATGAAAGGTGGAAAAGAACCAAAGTGCAATAAGAAGGTTGTAATACTACTAACTATAAGTCCGTACATCCTAGTATAGAATTACTGAAAAAAAAAAATAGAAAAATGAAATAAAATTAATTTACATAAACATTCATTTTGATAGAGTCACGTTCTCATGCTACTCTTATCAAGTCCGGAAAAAGGATTAGCATGTATAGAGTCATAAAAATGTGATGCGATGACGTCAAGTGAAGAAAAATTGCAACGTGGAAGGGAGAAAAGGTGTAACATACAAATGCTGTCCGAAATCATGAATTAATATAGATAATAACTAGGGATGAGTGAATGTCTCAGTGATACTTGGTTATCCCTCGAGTATAACGGTGCTGGAATGTGCTCGTTTCTCGATGTGTAATGGACGGTGCTCACTGTAATGGGGTCTTCCTATCTTGGGTACCTCTTTCAGTACCACCCCGTGTTTCCGGAGGTCCACTCTGCTTTGGCTCGAGTCTGAATGAAGGACGCTGGCTGGAATTCCTTGGTTACATGGGCGCATATAAAAGATCACTGCTTCTCCATGTATTTCCAGTCTGACAACACTTTACTCACAGGACACAGAATATATCACACAGATACAGAGGGCAGGCCAATAGAAAAGCGGCAGGCCAGACATGCATTACAAAAGCCGCAGGTGGCCGGAGCCTGCCGATATTTACTGTGGGAATTACAAAGGTGGGGGGGCGGCTGGGCGCAGCCTGTGGGCTGATGCATTACGGTCATGCATCTCCCATGGAACCTATTATACATACATATAACTGCACAACATATTCTGGGTGCTGAGTGGTTCCGTAACACGTAACACTCGCATTCAAATGCGAATCCCCACCCCACATCTTTGTTGCCTCTTTTTCAGCCAATAAGCATGCAGGGATTGCCTGTGATTCACTGAAATGCCGTAGCCATCTTGGTTGTGGCATTACTGTGGTTTGCTGACCATGCGACATCAGAGATCATAACAGTCATCACCAGGGTCGGCACAATGACACCATTAAAGAGGTCTATGACACTTTGTATTGGAGGAAAGAGTGCTTGCCTAGGCCTGTGTGTGCACAGTATAGCGAGTCAGAGGCCTGTAGCGTTGATACTGGTGCTGAAGCTGAGAGGCAATACTAATCTGGATTTAGCCTAGAAAGGGAGGGAGAGTGACAGAATGGAGTCTGTAGACAGGGATTAGGTCTGTGAAGTCTGTCGGCAAATATATAACTGTAGTTTTTGTGGGGGCTCAAAAAATGGAATGTATTTTGATCCATCAAGTATTACAAGTATTGCTTTGAAATAATTTTTTGAGTTATACAATACACCCAAAAACCAATGAAACATTTTCTTGGGCTACATTACTCATCCATATACTATTCTGTTGTTTGGAGTACATTTCTTTGATCTGTAAAAAATGCTAAAATGCTTCCATTTCTCAGACATATGGTGTTATGTGGTCGGTGAACATTTCTGTGATCTGTAAAACTGCAATAAAACTTTCAAAAATTGTATAGGCCTCCATTTCTCACTACACCACTACTTCCCTCTTCCCTGGGTGGGGGAAGGGCACAGACTGAGGGCAGATTCAGGAGCTAAGACAAGGTCAGTGGTACCACCTCTACACAGTCATAAGTATTATGAGAAACAGGTGAGCTAGGATTCCTCTAGTGTAAGGGACCAGGAAGGAGACCCTGGTCCCGGAATACCCAACAACAACAGAATGACAATATAATTGTCTTGCTCCCATGTATTTTCCATTGTGTGATTCTGTCTTGTTTTGGACTTCTTCCCCCTCTGGCAGCAGGCAAAAGAGTTTTCACTGCTTCAATGCCATGTAATGTCCAGATTTGTTCCTTTTTTTACAAATCAGGACAGAAAGCTATTTTTATTGTCTGCTTTCCAGTGAACAAAAGATCATTATGTGGAGACACTTCTGTAATGAGAGTGACTGAGTAAGTGTGACCACCAAGGCTCAGCTCTCATTAGGTGGATGTGCACTTTACTAAGAGGGATCAGAATAAGTAATGCCAAATGTTTAGCCAGTGAAAGAACAGAAGAGTACATCTTTAACTTTACATGTTGTGACAGGTGTAAAATAATCTTTATATGTTATGGGATCTGCTCTGCATTCATAGACCTGGTTTGGCTCGGAGTCTATGTGATGTAGTTTGCATTTCCCTTATAAATGCTGCAATATTTGAATACTTGGAAAAACGTGTGCGATTGAACTTTCTATAAAGACTCGCTGTGCTTTTAGGATTCACATAATACAGGAGAGATGGCTGATGCTGCAGAGGGTGATGCTTTTGTCCTTAACCTGAGTCTCGTCATCCCAGCAGTAATTGCTCTCATACCCGGACTGGTGATACATTCATTTATTATAGGCGTCAATGTCAATGACTGGTGGAAAGGACGATCAGTGACTTCTGTTGACCACATTGTAACTTCTCTCGGGAGTTCAAGGATGTGCTCTCAGTGTGCTCTTATGCTGTATTTCTTTCTGGCTACATTCTTCCTAAACAGACTGGTATTAGATATAGCTGAAAGAATTGTAAGCCGGCTTTATGTTTTCTTTTTTTATAGTAATATTTGGCTAACATCTCTGCGCTCTATTATCTTCTGTCTGAAGATCTCCAACCTTCGCACCAGACTGTTCCTCTACCTGAAGAAGATGGTTGTACAAAGAACCGTTCATGTCATTGTAACCTTATTACTGCTCTGTGCCATCACTTCCTTGATGCACATGTTGATAGTCAACAATATGATTCCCAGTGGAGAAATATGTAATACAACTATGGATAATCATCTTACAAATTACAATTATATTTTTCCATCCTACAGTTTTATTATAGGTTCCTTTATTCCACTGCTTTTCTATTTCATCTCCTCCGTCCTCCTCTTCACCTCACTGTATCAACACCTAACACGGATGAAAGAGTTCAGGAATTTATCCATCAATTTGGGCACCTATTACTCAGCGATGAAATTTGTGTCTTTCACCTTTATATATAACACTATATACTTCAATGGTCATTGTGCTTGTGCTCTTTATCATTATATTTATCAAGTAGAACTTACATGGCCCTATATTACCTTGGACTTTCTACCGGTTCTACATTCCTCCTACCTGATCTACAGAACAGCCAAACTCCGGAGTCAGATGTCCAAGGTTCTACAGAATGTCATAGATTTCATATTAGAACGGAAAAATACAGAAACAAGAGAAAAGATAGAAGTAGTAGGTCAGTGAGATGATCATGATAACATTACTGGAGGACTTCTTCCTATCATGAGTTATCCAGGAGACTGCCATGCATATAGTTGTGGTTGCTACTCTTCTCACTTAAAGTGAACTTGTCAAACAACTCATGCTTTCGAAATAACGAAGAACATGTATCAGAGCCAGAGTTCTTGATTTCAGGCATATTTTTCTCTGAATTGATCCATTCTCATTTTGGAAGACACCTGTCAATCACCTGGAGCTGCATTGTGAAAGCCCTACAGGAGGCGGCTTTGGTATGGCCGGTTCCTCAAAACTATATTTTATCTGAAATGACAGAGAGAAAAATATACCTGGTTGTAATCGTGCAGCCAGGCTCTGATCTATATTGCCTGTGTTTCTGGCAGCATGAATTGGCTGACATGTTCCCTGTAGGTGGTCAGACCTAAGTTTGGTTCACTTTAATGACAATGTCCCAGCACAAACAAGAGCAATTGTAGCTTTTTGCTGCCGATTCATTGTTATCTCAGAAGTTGCAGTCTTTTCCAAATTAACATCAAACATTATTTCAGTACAATAGAAATGGAGTCATCCCCAATTAAAAATAAAGTAGAAATAAAAATTAAAAAAAAACAAAAAAATCAAATCTCCATGGCCATAAAATTTTTATTAAAACAAAATAGGGCCTCCCCTCTAGCACTCTGGCACCGCTCCAGTCCATCCTACACGCTGCTGCCCGACTAATCCACCTGTCTCCCCGCTACTCCCCAGCCTCCCCCCTATGCCAGGCCCTTCACTGGCTTCCTATCGCCCAGAGGATCCAATTCAAAACCCTAACCATGACATACAAAGCTATCCACAACCTGTCTCCTTCATACATCTGTGACATGGTCTCTAGGTACCTACCCGCACGCAACCTTCGATCATCTCAAGATCTCCTTCTCTACTCCCCCCTTATCTCTTCTTCCCACAACCGCAAGACTTCTCCCGTGCTTCCCCCATACTCTGGAACTCCCTGCCGCAACACGTCAGACTCTCACCATCAACGGAAACCTTCAAGAAGAACCTGAAGACCCACCTGTTCCGAAAAGCCTACAGCCTGCAATGATCCTCGGTCTACTGAACCACCGCACAACCTGCTCTACCCCTCCTGCTGTATCCTCACCCATCCCTGTAGATTGTGAGTCCTCGCGGGCAGGGTCCCCTCTCCTTATGTACTTGTGCGTCCCTTGTCTTACACTTGCTTATTATTCTTGTATATATCACACTTGTCTATAATTCCCCTTTGACATGTAAAGCGCCATGGAATAAATGGCGCTATACAAATTCATAATAATAATAATAATAATAATAATATAGAATGACTAAATGTAATGTGTAAATGTTGTAAAGGTAAAACAATTGAGATACCAGAATTTAAGTGTTTTGGTTCCTGCAACACCGGTAATAAGAATGAAATAAGAAGCAACATGTTATACTTACCTAAAAATAGAAGCAGTAAAGTCGTCAGGTTAACATGCAGAAAACAAGCCCCTACAGAGCTCTATTGATGGAGAAATAAAATGTTGTGCATCTCAGAAAGTGTCGACATAAGCAAAATGTTTTTTTTCATTACCTAAAAGAACATGATGCAGGTTTGGTATCTCGATGACAGCGCTGACCTGAAGAATCATGTTGCCAGATCATTCTTGGGTGGCCCCGTAATAACACTTCGGCAGCAGGTGCGCTTTCTGGTTGTTATGTTTGACACCAATCTCTCCTTCACCTCCCATATACAATCTCTTGCCTGCTCTTGCCGCTTACATCTAAAGAACATCTCTAGAATCCTCCCCTTTCTCGCCATGGAAACAACAAAAACCCTCACTGTCACCCTGATCCACTCCCGCCTGGACTACTACAACGCTCTATTAATTGGCCTCCCCGTCACTCGACTTTCCCCTCTCCAGTCCATCCTTAATGCAGCAGCCAGGGTCCTCCATCTGGCTGACTGGTACTCTGACGCGTCCGCTCTTCGCCAGTCGTTACATTGGCTGCCCATTCATTATAGGATCAAATTAAATTGATCAAATTTTCACCTACAAAGCTCTCCACAGTGCAGAACCCCCTTACATCTCCTCCTCATCTCTGTGTACCACCTACCTGCCATCTCCACAGTGCGGCCCCCCTACATTTCCTCACTCCTTTCTCTTTTTCAACCTACCCGCTTGTTACATACTGCAAGTGACTTTTGACTAACCACTGCAGTAATCCATACCGCCGGCTCCAGGCTCCAATCCGTACCTCTGCGTTGTGCCAGTACTCTGGAATGCTATACCCCAAGAAATTAGGACTATCCACAGCTTACACAGCTTTAGGTGCTCCTTAAGAACACATTTGTTCAGAGCAGCCTATCACGTTTCCTAATCAAAGTCATTTTATATGTGTGTGTATATAGCCCATTCACAATCTATATGAGAATAATGCAGCACCCCACAGGGCCGTGGGGTACTCGGTACCGGGCTGGTTCTGTTACTTTAGGGGATGTCATGGCAGCAGTGACCCGGTCTGTGGCCCTGGGTGAGCAATCAAATGATGAAGGGAATAGTTTTTATGGGGGATTCATTTGTGATGCCACCCGTGATACTCTGCGATAAGAAGATGGCCGACTCTGCAGTTCAGGTCCACTGGGGCAGTTGGTGACGCAGCATAGATTTTACAGCTCTCCACGGGTAGAGCTAGGCCCCAGGGCAGTTGTATATCTTATTTAAAATGGTGGTGATGGTTGTAATGCAGAGTAAATGATGCAATAATAAAGCTGAGGACACAGCAGGGTTGCAGTTTCCTTTTACCTTTACTTGATAGACCGTGGTGCAGACCAGGGGATCACAGATGGTGAGGGAGATCCGGTTAACCTGGAAGCATTTCAGGATCCACTTAGCCAGATGGATATGGAGGCCTCCCTATTGCGCTATCCTCTGAGGTCCTTGCTGCCTAAAGCTGTGTTTGGGCCTCTATTCTTGCTTTTCTTTAAGCACTTGCCTGTATGCCAGGCAGCTTGAGCCTTTTTTACAGGTGTTGCTCCTTCGTGGTGGCTCCGGGCTCTCTTATGCTGCTGTGCCGCCAAGTGTTTTATGGGGCCAGGAGGCCTGCAGTCCCCTGCCCTCCAGATTTAGCTGTCGGGATCTCTTTACCTGCGCAGCCACGGACTCCGGCGTCCTCTTTGATTCGCTCATTACGACTGCTCACTTGTTTAAATGACACGCTATATTGATTATTTTGAACTTTGCTTTTAGAGAAAGACCCTCTATCAAAGATGAGACAGTGGAGAAAGAAAAATATCCCTGTCTATTTCCTGTGTTATATTTATCTTTGTAGCATGCTCAGTAGGCTGGAAAAAGGACTTAGACTCTGGAGCTGCTTGCTGCTGACTAGTGCAGATTGCAAAAGCTGACCCAGAGGTGGCAGCAGCAACCAACCTGACAGCACCTGAGCAAGATGCCGGGATCGAGGCCTTTGCTGACCAGCCTCCAATGCAGCCGGAACAGAATGGCAGACCGCAGAAGGCAAGACTCAAGCTTCCTCCCGTGCAGAGGCAGGAACCCGAGGCCTAACATTGCCCCCCTAGGGCCCCCTCCCCCCCTGAGCCTTGCTATGCTCAAAGGCCGCGATGAGTAACGGAGCGTGGATATTCTCCACAGGCTCCCTGGTTTGATCCTCTGGACCATTACTTTTCCAGTCCACCAGATAATATGTTTTTTCATGTACCACCCTGCACCCCACAATGGCATTCACCTCAAACTAGTCAGAGGACAAGCCTGATGTCTCAGCAGATGATGCAGAGAACAGAGACATGTGGACGGGCTTAAGGAGGGATACATGGAAGGTATTGGTGATACCTAGGCGTGAAGGAATGGCCAGCAGGGCTAACCTGTTCGAAGACCTTGAAATGACCTATGTAGCGAGGCGCGAACTTAGTGGACTCAACCCGCAGCCACACTAAGTCACCAGGGCTGAAGGTCGGAGCAGGGCACCGGTGTGCCTCCACGGAGACCCTCATTCTCTCTTTGGAGGCCCGGAAGGCATCCTGAGTGCGATCCCAAATGTCACGTGCCTCCACCGCCCAGTCTGCCACCCTGGAGTCGGTGGATGACACAGGTATGGGCACAGGAATGCGCGGATGCTGGCCGTAATTAAGGAGGAATGGGGTCTGACCGGTGGAGTCGGCCACAGCATTGTTCAAGGCGTACTCTGCCCACGGCAGCAAGGATGTCCAGTCATCCTGCCTGACCAAGGCAAAGAGTCGTAGGTATGTGACCAGGGTCTGGTTTTGCCTCTCTACCAACCCGTTTGTCTCGGGGTGATAAGCTGAGGGGAGATTCAGCTCAATGCTGAGCAAGTGACAGAGCTCTCTCCAGAACAGAGACACAAACTCGGGACCCCGGTCACTAACAATCTTGTCCAGCATGCCGTGTAAATGAAAGATGTGCTTGATGAACAATGCTGCCAGGCCCCGTGCAGAAGGTAACCGACAGAGAGGCACCAGGTGCACCATTTTAGAGAAATGGTCGGTGACGACCCAAATAAACGTGCTGCCACTGGACTTGGGTAGGCACACCACAAAGTCCAAGCCAACCATTTCCCAGGGCCTGTCTGCCACTGGCAGGGGGTAAAGTAGCCCAGTGGGATATTGTCGGGGAGACCTATTCTTGGCGCAGGAGATACATGCCCGAATGTAGTCTCCCATGTCACGGGCCATATGCGGCTACCAAAAGGTCCTCGCTAGTAGCTCAGAGTTCCGCTTTGTCCCAAAGTGTCCACCCACCCTGGATGCATGTGCCCAAGAGCGGACCTCCGGTCGCAAATGAGCAGGGACAAATGTCTTGCCAGGAGGCACTGACTCAAGGGCAACCAGAGCCACAGTCCTCAGACTCTCAGAAGGGTTGATTAGCCGAGGCTCCTCATCCTCTTCCTCCGCTGACACCATGGAGCGAGAGAGAGCATCGGCCCGGATGTTCTTCTCACCGGAAAGGAAACGAAGGGTGAAGTGGAACCGGCAGAAGAAAAGGGACCATCTGGCCTGGCGAGAATTTAGCCGCTTGGATGTCAGTAGGTCCACCAAGTTCTTATGGTCAGTGAACACCTGGAAAGGGAACTGAGCCCCTTCCAGGAGGTGCCTCCACTCCGAGAAGGCCAATTTCATTGCTAGAAACTCCCTGTCTCTGATGGAATAGTTCATCTGTGCTGGTGAGAAGGTCTTGGAATAGAAGAAGCCAGGGTGCTTCCGACCCTGAGCGTCCTTCTGGAAGAGGACCACTCCAACACCGACAGAGGAGGCATCCACCTCCAAGATGAATGGCTTATCTACATCGGGGCCATGTAGAATGAGAGAGCTAGCAAAGTGGGACTTGATGGAGGAAAAGGCCTTGGAGACCTGTTCCGACCATAACTTGGGGTTTGCTCCCTTCTTGGTGAGGGCAACCAAGGGAGCTACCAAGGTGGAAAAGTGGGGAATGAACTGGTGATAATAATTTACGAACACCAGAAAGCACTGCACAGCTTTAAGAGAGTGGGGTTCCTGCCAGCCCATCAGCACCGGCAGTTTGGCAGGATCCATAGCCAAACCCTGGGCAGAAATGATATAGCCCAGGAAAGGCAAGGACTCCTGCTTGAACAGTCACTTCTCCAACTTGGCATAGAGTTTGCCTGTAAGCAGTCGAAGACCTTGCGAACTTCTCTCCGGTGGGAGTCCATATCTAGAGAGAAGATGTGAATATCATCCAGATAGACAACCACCAGGTGGAGAGGATATCTGAAAAGATATCGTTCACAAAGTCTTGTAAGACGGCAGGGTCATTACAGAGCCCAAAGGGCATGACAAGGTATTCGTAATGGGTAATGGCCATCCCTGGTGTTAAATGCCGTCTTCCATTCGTCCCCCTCACGGATGTGTATCAGGTTAATGGCCCCCCGCAGATCTAGCTTGGAAAAAACCCTCGCTCCTCGTAACCTATCGAACAGTTCATAGAATCATAGAATCGTAGAGTTGGAAGGGACCTCATGGGCCATCTGGTCCAACCCCCTGCTCAAAGCAGGATTCGCTAAATCATCCCAGTCAGATGTCTGTCCAGCCTCTGTTTGAAGACTTCCATTGAAGGAGAACTCACCACTTCTCGTGGCAGCTTGTTCCACTCATTGATCACTCTAACTGTCAAAAAGTTTTTTCTAATATCTAATCTGTGTCTCCTCCCATTCAGTTTCATCCCATTACTTCTAGTCTTTCCTTGTCCAAATGAGAATAAAGTTGATCCTTCTACAATGTGACAGCCCTTCAGATATTTGTAGACATCTATTAAGTCTCCTCTCAGTCTTCTCTTTTGCAAACTAAACAATCCCAAATCCTGCAACCTTTCCTCATAAGACAGGGTTTGCAGACCGGTCACCATTCTGGTTGATCTTTTCTGAACTTGGTCCAGTTTGTTGATGTCTTTTTTAAAATGTGTTCTGATATCAGGGGCAGAGGATACTTATTCTTAATGGTGATGGTGTTAAGACCCCTGTAATCGATGCAGGAACATAACTCTCCACTCATCTTTTGGACAAAGAAGAATCCTGCACCTGCTGGTGACATCGACTTCCTAATGAATCCTCTTGCCAGATTCTCCCTGACATATTGAGACATGGCCTCTATCTCCGGGAGAGATAGGGGGATAGACTCGACCCCGGGAAGGCTTGGCACCAGGCGAGGTCAATAGGACAGTCATAGGTGCGATGAGGCAGAAGAGTCTCTGCCACCTTCTTGGAGAATACGTCTGCATACTGTCGATAGTGTTTGGGGAGCGAGGAAAAATCTGCTTGGACCTCTGTGGAGGCAACCTGGACACACTCCCTCAGACATCTACCCTCACAAGATTTATTCCAACTGAGAATTCTCCCTGTGGACCACTATAACTGGGGAGAATGATACCGCAACCAGGGGACCCCTAGAAGGACCAGATTGATACCCTTGGGCATGACGAGAAGGTATATCGTCTCCTGATGAGATGAGACACCGAGAGTATCAATGGGGCGGTCTGATGGGTAATCTGTGAGGGTAGAGTCATGCCGTTCACCACTCTGATGGTGAACGGCTTAAATATCATAACCAGGGGTATTGCGTACCATTGAGTGAAGGCAGACAACATAAAATTGCCCTCCACTCCAGAGTCCACACAAACCTCCACCGCAAGAGTGGATGAACCAAACTCAAGCGTCCTCTTAAAGGACAGCTTGGAGGAAAACGTCGCTGATTCTAGTGAGCCTCCTCCTTTGACCACAAGAGTCGACTCTCTTCCCGACCGCTGTGGACACTGGTTGGCAAGGTGACCAGGCTGCCGGCAAACATGACAGACCACAGGTGCTCGAGGGGAATGAGCCCTGGATCCCGCACGGGAATCCTCCTGAGGCTCGGACGCCGGATCGGGAGATTCCAGAGGTTTAGCAAAATTGGGAGCCAATCTAAACCTCTGCCTAAACTGGGACCGCTCCAACCTTTGCTCGGTGAAGCGAAGATCTATATGGGTAGATACGGTGATAAGCTCCTCCAGTGGGGCGGGAATCTCCCTGGTGGCCAGGGCATCCTTCACATAGTCAGCCAAACCTCTCCAGAATGCCGGAATGAGCACCTTATCTGGCCACTCCAACTCTGAGGCCAGAGTCCAGAAATGGATGGCGAAATGGCTAACCAAGGATGAGCCCTGTGAAAATGCCAGCAGTTGGAGCGCAGTATCATGGGTGACTCGCGGTCCCAAGAAGACCTGCTTCAGAGTGCCCAAGAACTGCAAGGCACTCTGCACCACATGATCACCACGCTCCCACAGCGGTGTGGCCCTCTCCAAAGCCTTGCCCGGCAAGAGGGAAATAACAAATCCCACCTTAGCCCACTCGGAGAGGAATCGTGCAGCCAGTAACTCCAGCTGCCAGTAGCTCCAGCTGTATAGTACACTGGCTCACGAAACCCCTACAAGAAGCACTATTGCCTTAGAACTTCTCAGGTAATGGGAGGTGGGACAAAGTCGGGACAGGGATGGCAGGAGACACATGGGAGACAGCCTCCGTGGCTGCCTGATCAGCGATCGTGGTAAAATCCACAGCTGAGGCTGAGCGCTCAAGAGCTCCAACCTGCCCTCCAGCTGCTGGATGTACCGCTGCAGTTGCTGTTCGTCCGCCATTACTAGCCATACCCTGGTACTAGTATACTGTTATGGGCTGGCGGAACACACCAAATAATAAAGATGGTATTTAGGTGCGTTCGCAGCCCGGGTTTCACCGTGCAGAGGTGTTAACTACTGCTCGGTAATGGCGGACATTATATGGCAGTTAAATAGGGAAAAACACGGGGTTAACCTCACCCAGTGTGAACGGAGGTGTACTCTGTTACTTCACAGAGCAGCACAACCGCCAAATATAAATGCCATGGAGAGTTTATACTTACAGTTCTCAGCAGTGTGAGCACTAGTGTATAGTAACAGGACTCTGCCCCTGAGACACAGGGTTAGAGCGGCCATCCAAACCTTTTATAGCAGCGTCCTTCCGGGACCTTCCTGATTGTCCAATCCAAGCTGCTTGAGGACCTGACCATGTAACCTCCGACCTCCAATGAGAGGTCGTCCCACGGGCATGCTCAGTAGGCTGGAAAAAGGACTTAGACTCTGGAGCTGCTTGCTGCTGACTAGTGCGGATTGCAAAAGCAGACCCAGAGGTGGCAGCAACCAACCTGACAGCACTATCTTGAGCAAGACGCCGGGATGGACACCTTTGTTGAGCAGCCTCCTCTGCAGCCGGAACAGAATGGGAGACCTAACACAGAGTTTCGTATTTTGTACAATAATATACAAAACAGCTCTTTTTAGAGCCAAATAATATTACTCAGTATCAGTGTAAGGGGGTCAGAGCTTAGCCCCTTTAAATGTTGATGCTACTATTTGCATGTATATAATTGCTATATATTTAATTTTGGTGTGTTTTTGTATCTTTGTATTATATGTAAGCTAGGGACAGTGCAGTTAGGGAAAAGGGCCACTAGATGGTGGCACTGAGTACACTGCATAGCAAGGTTTAGCTGTAGGACACTTAGAGGTTAAAACTAGGAGGGGTAACTGGGGAATAAGTGAGAGAGGTTTCCTGTTCATAGTCAGTTTGGGGGTAGACTCCTGTGTGCTGCTCAGGAGGCCTTTGGCCTGGGCTGCTCAGCTACCCCAAAACATTCTCAAGTAGATGACCAGCCATCCATGGAAAGGAGTGGGAGTATAAAGAAGGAAGAGAAGAGTTAAGAGCACAGTATCCTCAGCAACGTAGTGAAGAGTGAAGCAGATTTCAGAAGAAGTTAGAGTGGGCCACCGTGAAAGTGCGCGGGCAGGATAACCGTATAAGGGGTGGACGACCCAGTAGATAGTATTTCCGAGTCTGGGACGAAGTGGGAGTTATATTGCAGTGGCATTTTCACCAGGCTCCTCGTCCCATCATATCTTTGTGGCCTATTCAGTGAAGCAGAAGAAAAAGTTAGGGAAAGATGAAGAAAATGTGTTGCTGGTACTGTGACGATTGTGCTGAAAGTGTTATGGATGTGCTGTGTCCTGAAGATAATAAACCCGCATTGTTTAAAGTTGCTTTGGACTCTGCCTCCTGTTCTTTGAATGCAAGGAAGAATGGGGGACACAACAGGGAAGAAGTAGCTGCCAGCACTGTGAGTATGGATTGTGCTGACATGACTACAACCCGCTATTTTACACCAGCATACACAAAACAAATTTTTTGAGCTACATAATATTTCTGCCAACCAGCATATACTAAATTTCAGTTTTACAGTTAAATAATAACCATCAGTGCTAGCATATACGAAATAATTTTTTAAAGCTAAATTCTAAATAATATTTTTTGCCTGTAGCTGAAATAGCTAATATTTATCTAGCAGTTGAGCGACTGGCGCAAAACCTGCTGAGATATGCAAACATCACTGTTTACCAGCAATTTACCTGAGCCTGCCATTGGCGTGTGTCATAAAGGTGACATAAAAAATGTACTGGCTAAATAAATAGTGTATATTTATCTAACAGTTGTGTTACTGGTGCAAAGCCTAAAGATATATGCAAACATCAATATTTACCAATAATTTTTCTGGTTCTGCTTTTGACGTGTGCCATAAAGGCAATTTAAAGAAAATTGCTCTGCTATTGGGCAAATAAATACCGTATATTTATCTAGCAGTTGGGCCACTGGCACGAAGCCTGCAGAGATAAACAAATGTCACTATTTAAGTGCCAAAAATTTTCTTGAGCCTGCTGTTGGCATGTGTCATAAAGGTGATCTAAAAAAAATTCTATTGGTTAAATAAATAGCGTATATTTATCTATCAGTGGTGCATTTGGTGTAAAGCCAGATGTCATACGAAAATATAACTTTCTACCTATAATTTATCTGGTTCTGCGTTTGGCATGTGTTATGAAAGCAATATAAAAAAATACTCTGCTATTGATTAAATAAATAGTGTATATTTATCATATAGGTGTCATAAAAGTGAAATATATACATAAAAATTTTTATTGGGTAAATAAATAGCGTATTTTTATGTAGCAGTTGTGCGACTGGGGCAAAGCCTGCACAGATACACAAACGCCACTATCTACCAGTGCCAATAATTTTCCTGAGTTTGCTGTTGGCGTTTGTCATAAAGACGATATAACAAAAAACTACTCTGCTATTGGTTGAATAAATAGCGCTTCTTTAGCAGTTGAGCGACTGGCGCAAAGCCTACTGAGATATGCAAAAATCACAGTTTACCAGTATCCTATTGGCGTGTGTCATAAAAGCAATATATATATATAGATATATATATGGAAATTCTATTGGTTAAATAGTGTACATTTATCTAGCAGTTGTGTGACTGGGGTAAAGCCTGCAGAGATTCACAAACATCACTATTTACCAGTGCCAATAATTTTCCTGAGTCTGCTGTTGCTGTGTGTCATAATGGTGATATAATTTAAAAAATACTCTCCTCGTGGTTAAATAAATGGCGTATATTTATGTAGCAGATGTGCGACTGGTGCAAAGGCTACTGACATACGCAGATGTCACTATTTACCCGTAATTTCCCTGAACCTGCTGTTGGTGTGTCATAAAGCGATATAAAAAAAGTTACTTTGCTATTATTTTAATAAATAGCGTATATTTTTCTAGCAGCTGTTCTACTGGCACAAAGCCTGCTGAGATATGCAAACGTGACTATTTACCTGTAATCTTCCTGTGGCTGCTGTTGCCATTTGTAATAAATATGATATTTGAAAAAAATACCTCACATTGCTAGATATAGGGAATTTGTACATAACACCTCTGAGAGGGTACTTGTGAAAAATAAACCCAGGATACTTTTTTTTTCAAAACGCATTCAATATGGGAAATGGTGATGTGAAGGAACAGGGACACAGATTTGGTGATGGCCGCCAAGGTTGTGTGACAGATGAGAAAGGTGACTATCTCATTCTTGCTTCCTGTCAAAATTATTTCAGCATGCTACACCACTACCGAGCCAAGACAAGTGCAAGGATTTTGAGGATTGGATGGCAGACAAAGGCTCCAGTGCCTTGACAAGCAACACCACCAAGTCTTCCGCACGGTCCAGTCACAGTAGCCAAGAGGCTGGGCCTCTGAATCCTCAACCTGATCCTCCTTCCTCCCCCATTAAGAATCCAAGGAGACATATGACCCAAACACTGGCCACACTGAGGAACTGTTTACGTTCCCTTGTAAATATTTAGGCCTCTCAATGTGCACCATTAAAGAGGGTCATGAAGAGATGGAGTGCAGTGATTCACAAACATCTGTGCACCTACGGCCAGGAGAAAGCCACGATGGTGAAGTTCAATTCATGACTGAAGAGGTGGAGGATAATCATGACGCATAGTTGCCATCAGGTCAGCCTAAAATCGCACCTGAGAAGAAGGATCAGATGGTTGAATTGGAAGACAACATGGTAGATGATGAAGCCACTGATCGATCACTCCCCAGCTGTAAGCTCTGCATCACTGCCTTGCCTAAGTGGCAGAACACTCTGCTGAAGCTCATCTGTTTAGATGATAAAGCACACAATGTAACAGAGCTGTTGAAAGGGATAAAAATCCAGACCGATAAGTGGTTCTCCCCTCTGAAACTCCAGCCAGGTCTGGTTGTGTGCGATAATGGGCGTAACTTGGTGGCTGCTTTACAGCTGGGAAAGCTGATACATGTTCTGTGCATGGCCCACATGCTGAACTTGGTTGTACAGTGGTTTTTATAAACATACTCTGACTTTCTGGACCTACTTGTCAAGGTACACCATGTCAGAGCCCATTTCCAAGAGTCATCTCTGGCTTTCGCCCGTCTGGTTGTGCTGCAGCAGCGCTTTAATTTGCCTTGTCACTGACTGATTTGTGACCTCCCACATGATGGAATTCAAACTTTTTCATATGTTGGCAAGGCTTAGTGAACAACAGAGAGCAGTGGCTGAATTCCAGCTTGTTTGAGTAACATTCAGCCCCCACACATAAAAACTGCCAAGTGGGTGTGGATTGCAGACATATGTGAGGTTCTACCAAACTTTGAGTTATGCACCAACACGGTGCTCTGTCTCTTAAAATCTTCACTATAGAATCTCAAAAAGGAAGTTTTGAGTACCACACAGCTCAGCCTCAGACAATATTCTCAGGCCACATTGGGTGATAACGAGGAACAAAAGAAGGAGCTTGAGGAGGAAAAGGAGCTTGTTTTGAATGAGTCACCGAAGGAGGAAAAAACAAAAATACAAGCTAAGTTCAGAAAACCGGAGAGGTTGGTAGCTATCGGATTGCAGACCCCTGATCCTATCCACAACAACTAACAGTAGCCGTGGGGGTTTCCTACGATGCCCTAGACCCCTCGATCACAGCCAGAGAACTAAATAGGCCTAAAGAAAGAAAGGGGAAATCTAAACTGCCCCATAGCAGACCCCAAAGTAATAGGCAGCCCCCAACATATAATGACGGTGAAGCAAGATAAAAACACTAACACAGGATAGAAAGATAGGTTGAGCAATCGATGGGGCCCAAGCTAACAAAAAAAAGGACAGGATAGAAAAGCTGCTGTCTGCAATCCACAAAAAACCCTACCAAAGAATGTCCCAACTGACTGATAGGAAAAACAGGCCCTGAAGTCGCTAGGACTTCAAAAAGACTATATCAGCACTCAGGTAAATTCTGAAGACAGAGCAAAGAGACAAACTGATCAGAGACAAAAATGGAACTCAGCACACCCCCGACCGGGGATGGCTGAACTCCAAAAAACAAGGTAAACAAAACAAAACTAATAAGTTCAATAGCAGAGCAAAAACTTATCTTTGGGAAGCAGGAATCAGACTGGTCTCCAAGATTCCAGCAGAGAAATCACCAGCGACTCCGAAGGGCGTCGGCTGCCTTATATCCAGTCAGAATTTCCTGCTACCCAGTCATCATCTATCAGATCAGGTGTTTGGTAATCAGCCTCACTACCTTCCTTCACAAGAAGAGGGAGTTCATCAGACATCGACGGTGAAGGGGAAAATGAACTCACAACAGGAGCTTTTGTCTCCACTGCAGAGGAGACTCTTATTCCCAGCTTCATGACTGTCCGGTATGGATGGCCTGAAGAGGAGGAGAATAGGATGCTTAGTGTTTGTCCTGGTGGACACACTGAACGCTTGACACATTGCACAGTTTATGTCCAAATGCCTTTCCCAAGACCCTCACATGAAAGACATTTTGTCCACCATGAAATACTGGCTGTGCACCTTCCTTGACCTACGAAACAAGGAGAATTTTCCTTTACTCATGTCAGAGTCAGACGTGTCATTTTCATTGCATGTATACCAGAGGGTCATTGTTGAAGAGCTGCTGAAAAGATTACCTTCAGACAACACAGCTAGCAGAGGAACCAACTCTTTCACTCAAAAGGATTACGATGGAGGGCCGCGAACACCAGGTGCAACACAGGCAGGGCAAAAATGTCCATCAGCTGGTCCATTTTCATGAAACCGCCACTTCAGTAAGGGATATCTGTGGGTGTAATAATGACAAGGAGGGAGAAGTTCACCAAGATAGTGAGGGACTAATTAAGTGACCATACAGTGAAGGAAATAATTATTTGATCCCTTGCTAATTTTGTAGGTTTGCCCACTGACAAAGACATGAACAGTCTATAATCTTTAGGATAGGTTAATTTTAACATTGAGAGATAGAATATCAAAAATAAAATCCAGAAAATCACATTGTATACATTATATAAATTTATTTGCATTTTGCAATGAGAAATAAGAATTCGATTCCCTGCCAACCATTAAGTGTTCTGGCTCCTACAGGCCATTTAGATGCTCCTAATCAACTTGTTGCCTGCATTAAAAATAGCTGTCTTATATAGTCACCTTTATAAAAGACTCCAGTCCACAGACTCAATTAATCAGGCCAGAATCACACATTCGAGAAACTCGGATGAGTCTCGCATGTTAAAACTCGGCACTGCCGCCGGCACTCAGATCGGAGCGTGCGGCGGCATAGCAATGCATGCAGCCACATGCTCCGCTCCTGAGTGCTGGCGGCAATGCCGGGTATTAATATGCGAGACTCGTCTGAGTTTCTCGCATGTGTGATCCCGGCCTCAGTCAGACTCTAACCTCTACAACATGGGCAAGACCAAAGAGCTTTATAAAGATGTCAGGAATAAGATCATAGACCTGAACAAAATTGGAATGGGCTACAAAACCATAAGTAAGATGCTGGGTGAGAAGGAGACAACTGTTGGTGCAAAAGTAAGTAAATGGAAGAAATACAAAATGACTGTCAATCGACATCGATCTGGGGCACCATGCAAAATCTCACTTCATGGGGTATCCTTGATCATAAGTAAGGTGAGAGATCAGCTCTACTCTTGGATGATCGATAAGTAAGTCTCTCTGCTGAAACACGTAGGATCATCTATGCTACATGCGGCTAACTAATGTTAGTTCTGGCCGTCTGCACACTAGAATTTTTTAATATGTATTCAATAAATTTTTTGAAATGTTAAAATAAAAAAACACTTGCTTTTTTGAGTGCCGGATCCACCATTTTTGGCTCTTTTGTTACAGAGCCAGCAGGTGTCTTATGGACAGATGAGACCAAAATAGAGTTTTTTGGTAAATGGGTAAACTGCTGTTTACTGTAAATGGAATGAGGCCTACAAATAAAAGAACACAGTAGTTACAGTCAAATGACATGGAGGTTCAAAGATATTTTGGGGTTATCTGACTCTGGCCTTAGGTAACTTGAAACATTAAGATTCTTCCAGCAGGACAATGACATAATTCAAGATTGAACCAAAGCATTGGAGAGTTCAAACGTGGTAATTCCAGCTCCAGTAGAGTAACATCTCCCATCACTACCCCTTACATACAGATGCTAGAGAGAAGCTGTGAATGGACACATTAAATCAGTTAATTTTACCTGCTTTGATGAAAGTCTGTGTACAAAACAGCATAAAAAACATGAATCACTCAGTGAGTGCATGGAAAAAACAGCAGCAAGGCTTAGAATTTATAAGTTAATAATCCCTGAATAGATACCTGTCATACGCTATCCCGACTGCAACACCTCACAGTAGAGGAATTGCAGATAAGAGAGGTATTATTCTACAATATAAAAGGGATTTTAGCCGACCCTGAAAAGATTTTTTCTTGTATGTGGCATCAACGAAGTCAGAAGGAACGCAAGGAACACTGACAGCTTTGATGAATATCTGAGTATAATTCACCATAAATAACATGAATCGGACAATGAGTGCATGGAAAAAATCAACAGCAAGGCGTAAAATTTATAAAGCAATAATCTCTTACTAAATGCCTGTCATATGCTATCCCGACTGCAATACCTCACCGTAGACCAATTACAGATAAGAGAGGTATTATTTTACAATATAAAAGGGATTTTAACCGACCTTGAAAAGATTTTTCTTGTATGTGGTAGCAATGAAGTCAGGAGGAATGCAAGTAACACTGGCAGCTTTGATGAATTTCAGAGTACAGATTTCCATAAAAACATGAATAGGCCAATGAGTGCATGGGAAAAAAACAACAAGGCTTAGAGCTGACAAGACAATAAGCCCTGACTAAATGCCTGTCATATGCTATACCTAATGCCACACCTCACCGTAGATGAATAGCAGACAAGAGTTTTATTACAGAATAGAATCTATTTGAATTTTCCCTGAAAAAAGTGATTAGCTTAATGTAGCATCATCAAGCACTGTTATTTAATCAATTCTGCTAGAGAATATAGTGGAGCATCTACTCAGCCTGATATGGAGATGGAGGATGCCAGGATGTTCTGTACGTCCTATAAAAAGTCTCCTGTCCCAGGCCATCTATGAAATCCTGTATGCAGTGTGAGAGCTCCCTATGAGACGACTACCTGACAGCCCACAACAAGGCACTGGATCACATACCAATAGAACCAATTGTCTCTTTTCTTTTAAAAAAAAATTCTCTCACCTGGAAGATGCATCCTCAGAAAAGCATTTTTTCCTATTAATAAGGAATGGGTCTCCTACACAGTAAAATGTATGCACTAAATGTAAAAAATAAGCAAGCCAATATCACTTTGAAGAGCCGTAGTGGAGGGCCCCATAAAACATTTTTTTCCCATTATTAATAGGTATGCTAGACTATTAATGCCCATACACTAAGGTATACATACAGTATTTATAAAAGAATTTTAGTGGTAAGCCTCTAAAAATTGTAAATGCAGGCACCACAAACACCCTTAAAAATTTATAGCGAGAGTAGCATGATCACCCTGTTGATATGGTGGTGGAGAAGGAGGACGACACAAAAAAGAAGAAATCTTGGTTGTCCAAACAACTGTGACCTCTGTGGTCAGTGTTGTCAGATGAAAATTTTTGAAATAATTCTTCAACTAAGAATAACTGGTACTGCCAACATTTTATTAGACCTCTCCGCCATTGAAAGGAGAGAAGTAAAGTTCTCCTTTTAGTGTGGATCTAGAAGCATGACTAACCAATAATTAATGTTGGCCAAAATGCATATAACACAAGTGTCATGGGAAAAGCAACAGAACATAAACACAGCCTTGTGTGCTAGACTTCCAACAGAAAAAAGACATCCCTGTCCCGACCAAGAGGTCTCCTCTTTGTCTTCAGACCATCTACACTGAACAGAGGGGATGAATGTGGTGTGGGTAGTACTGTTTGTAGTGCAGACTACCAGCTCCTCTTCCTCCCCAATATCACTGAATCTGCGTTGAGAAGATGAGATGAGGCAGGACTATGTAGCATCTTGTATAGTTTCTTGCTCCATCCCAACTTGCTCCACCTGCAAAGCCTCCTCTTTAACTGTGAGCTCTTATGGAAGACCAGATTACCGATGGGCATTGTGTAGCTGGTATTCAGCTACTTCCCTCTGCTGCTCACAAAGCCTTGCCAACATATGCAGTAGTGAGTTCCAAAGCATGGTAACATCACAAACCAGTCGATGAGCTGGAAGTTGCATACATTGCTGCAGAACTGCCAGGACGGCGACAACTGTATGTGACTTGTGGAAATGGACACACATTCGGCATACTTTCACAAGTAGCTCAGGCAGAACTGGGTAAATTTTGAGAAAATGCCGAACCATTAAGTTGAGCTGGTGGGCCAGGCATGGTACATATGCGAGGTTACCAAGCTTCAGAGCTGCGACGAGGTGATGGCCATTGTCACACACGACCATGCCTGGTTGTAGGTTCAGGGGTGACAGTCAGAGATCTGTCTGGTCTATTAGACCTTGCGAAAAGTCCATGGTGGTGTTTGGTTTGTCACCTAACCAGATTAGCTTCAGCAGAGCTTGTTGTTGCAGGGCCAAGCAAGTGCTACAGGGCTTCCATCTTGCAACTGATGGTGACGTTAATGAGATGAAGGGTGAGGAGAATGTGCAGGAACTGCTGTAGAAGGTGAGGACAACCTTGATTGAACCCGGGCCGACAATCCTCGGTGTCGGTAGCACATGTTCCTTCCCAGGGTCCAACCGGGTCCTGGTTCCCACAATGTTCACCCAGTGTGCCGTCAAAGAAATGTAATGGCCCTGGCCACAAGCACTTGTTCTGGTAACAGTTGTTAAGTGGGCTTTCCCAGTACCAGAGTTGGTTGGTTGGTTAGGGCATGGCTGATGTTATGGGACACGTGCTTGTGTAAGGCGAGGATGGCACATCTGGAGAAATAGTGGCAGCTAGGGATTGAGTACCAAGGGATGGCTGCCATCATTAGGTTGCAGAAAGGCTCCGTCTCCACAAGTCTAATCATCAATATTTCCAGGGCAAGCAATCTGAAAATGCGGCAGTTTAGTATTGTAGTGTCACGATCCATGCTGGATTGTGACAGATAAAAGCACATGTAACCTTTTTTTTTTTCCTTTAAGCTGTTTGCTTAACCCCTTCCTGACATCAGACGTACTATCCCGTCCATGGGACCCGGGCCCCTATGCCCATGGACGGGATAGTACGTCTACCGCGATCAGCGGCGCCCACGTGGTGAGCGCTGCTGATCGCGGCCGGTAGAGTTGAGCGACTTTTGGTTTTTTAGGGTCGCGTTTCGTTTCGTGAAACCCGACTTTTCCAAAAGTCGGGTCGAGCAAGATCGTCCGATTATAGGGAAAAGTCGGGGTCGTCCCGAAACACGAAACCCAATGTAAGTCAATGGGGAATAAAAGTCGGCAGTGAGAGGAGGACAGGAAACACACCTACAGTGCCCATTTGAATGCCAAAAGCATCAATTCTTCTTACTTAAGCTTGTCAACCTTAATTAACTTCATAATACAAGTTACACACTGAAAAATGGGGGTTATTTGGCTAAAGTTGTGGGGGGGGAGGGCTGGCTGCAGGTTTTCATGTGCCCTGGGCGAAAGAGCGCCCCTTTAACACATACCACAACTCATCATGCTCCGATACGGCAGAGAAATAGCGGTATAGTACAATGAAAAATACCTCACTTTTTACATCTCATGACGAGGCCCATCTATTTCTCCATACAGAATCATTGGTCCCATATAATGTTTGAAACAGTATATGATGAGCTCCACATAATGCTACAGTATATGTTGGTCCCCATGGATGAAGCTCCACTGTCTTATGGGCCCAAATAATGCTCCAAACATAATGGGACCCATTTCTAATGCTCTAGTGTATAATGGGCCCTGTAAATGCTGCTCCAGTGTCTGATGTCCACCTTTGGAATGTTCCAGTGTATGGTGGGCCCCATCTATCATTCTCCAGAGTATAGTGCTCCCCAAAAATTGCTGTCCCAACATTGAAAACAATCAAATAAGTCTCCTCGCTAGGGAATCCCTGTACTTGTCTGGACTCCTCGTCGTCCCCATCTTCCATCTCACTGCACAGTATTTCAACTTTGCAAGTGCTGTGATCCTGAGCAAGCAGGGGGGGCCCACTCGTTGGCGACGGCACTGGCACAGGGCCCCTGATAGTACGGTGGTGTGTCTGATGGCGGGTGGGCCGAACCTGCACTTTCATCTGCAGCTTCTTCTTTGTCACCGTGTACGATGGAACTGTATGTGGGAAGGGTAACCTGAGTTTCATCAGGGTCAGATTCAGGTCGTGTAGTGTGCGAGGGGAATGTAGTGGTCTGGGTCAATGTACCAGCAGATTCATCGAGCAGTGGCTGGGCATCAGTGCACTTGTGTCGCCCCCAGGAGTACGGTCGCCACAGTGGCATTACCTTCTTCCTAGGGAGTGTGATGTCGTGCTTGGGAGCAACGAACGATCTCTCTAGCAGGTTAACTGATTGGGCGGCGTTATTCCCACGAGTCATGACCCTCCAAACAGCGTTCATGAAGGCAAAGTGTTTGTTTTACGTGGGCAGTATGGTTGCAAAGCTGAACCTTAAAGGAATGTCCAGAAGGGCACCACCAGGAGTGGAGCCTACGGTTAAATTCGACTCCACCTGGGAAACCTCAACCATGCCAGCTACAGAACAAATGCACACATTGCAAGCTTAATTCCGTTAACGAACGAGACTCCGTCATGCCCCGCGGTCCGAGTCTGGCTTACTAGAGGGACACGTGAGGCTCTGGCACATGAGATTGGCCAATAACTGGTGTGTCATGCCCTTACATGTCCGTGGCTGCATGTGCGCTACACTGAAAAGGCCAGCGTTTGTCGCTTACAGGTGCAGATAACCCGCTGAACAACGTTAGTGATGGGGATCACTGCGAACAATGATTTCCCAGTAAGTGCAGGTCAACCGCAGTTCCGGAATTAGGCCTAACCGTCATTCCTGAAAAAATGAAAAACTTACGTGTGCAAACCACAGGTGCTGTAGCTTGCTTAACAGCTCGCCAGCCGTTCTCACGCCCAGTATGGATTGCACGTGATTGCACAAAGGTGAGAAAGGGTACCGTATCCCCAGATAACATGTATAGATAGCGTACACATTCAAAATATATGTCTATACATCAGGAGGCAGGCTCAGATGGTGTTAGGCCCAGTATGGAGTGCACGTGATTGCACAAAGGTTAGAAAGGGTACCGTTTCCCCGGATAACATGTATGGATAGCGTACACATTCAAAATATATGTCTATACATCAGGAGGCAGGCTCAGACGGTGTTAGGCCCAGTATGGATTGCACGTGATTGCACAAAGGTTAGAAAGGGTACCGTATCCCCAGATAACATGTATGGATAGCGTACACATTCAAAATATATGTCTATACATCAGGAGGCAGGCTCAGACGGTGTTAGGCCCAGTATGGATTGCACGTGATTGCACAAAGGTTAGAAAGGGTACCGTATCCCCAGATAACATGTATGGATAGCGTACACATTCAAAATATATGTCTATACATCAGGAGGCAGGCTCAGATGGTGTTAGGCCCAGTATGGATTGCACGTGATTGCACAAAGGTTAGAAAGGGTACCGTATCCCCGGATAAACTCCTGATATAGATAAACTCCTGACTAGCCTGATATACTCACGCCTTACCCGTTACCTCTCCACTCACTCCCTCCTAGACCCTTCACAGTCCGGTTTCCGCCCCCTACATTCGACAGAAACTACACTCATCAAAGTGACCAATGACCTTCTGACAGCAAAACGTAATGGTGACCACTCTCTGCTCATTCTTCTCGACCTTTCTGCAGCTTTCAACACTGTTGACCATCCTCTCCTACTCTCTAGGCTCCAGTCACTAGGCATTAAGGACACTGCTCTTTCCTGGTTCTCCTCCTATCTTTCCGACCGCTCCTTCAGTGTTCTGTTTTCTGGCTCCACTTCATCTCCTCTTCCTCTCACTGTTGGGGTACCTCAGGGCTCAGTCCTTGGCCCCCTTCTCTTCTCTCTCTATACGGCCCCAATTGGACAGACCATCAGCAGATTTGGCTTTCAGTACCATCTTTATGCTGATGACACACAACTGTACACATCATCCCCTGACCTTACCTCCGCTGTACTACAGAACGCCACTGACTGTCTGTCTGCAGTCTCCAACATCATGTCTGCTCTCTATCTGAAACTCAACCTCTCCAAAACTGAACTTCTTCTGCTCCCACCATCTACTAACCTCCCTAAATCTGACATTTC
Source organism: Dendrobates tinctorius (assembly GCF_039654945.1). NCBI lineage: Eukaryota > Metazoa > Chordata > Amphibia > Anura > Dendrobatidae > Dendrobates > Dendrobates tinctorius. Next base: position 6,740,732 of record NW_027361998.1, on the reverse strand, counting down.
CCTCTCTGTGGGTGGCACCATAATAACACCCCGACAGCAGGCGCGCTGTCTGGGTGTTATGTTCGACTCCGATCTCTCCTTCACCTCCCATATACAATCTCTTGCCCGCTCATGCCGCTTACACCTAAAGAACATCTCTAGAATCCGCCCTTTTCTCACCATGGAAACAACAAAAACTCTCACTGTCGCCCTGATCCACTCCCGCCTGGACTACTGTAATGCTCTATTAATTGGCCTCCCTCTCACTCAACTCTCCCCTCTCCAGTCTATCCTTAATGCAGCAGCCAGGGTTGTCCATCTGGCTAATCGTTACTCAGACGCGTCCGCTCTTCGCCAGTCGTTACACTGGCTGCCAATTCATTACAGGGTACAATTCAAAGTACTTGTTCTCACCCACAAAGCTCTCCACAGTGCGGCACCCCCTTACATCTCCTCCCTCATTTCTGTCTATCGGCCTATCCGACCGCTGCGCTCTGCAAATGACTTTCGACTAACCTCTGCCCTAATCCGTACCTCCCACTCCCGACTCCAAGACTTCTCCCGTGCTGCGCCAATCCTCTGGAATGCTCTACCCCAAGATATTAGGATCATCCACAATTTGCATAGTTTTAGGCGCTCGCTCAAAACGCATTTGTTCAGAGCGGCCTATCACATTCAGTAATCAAAGTCATGTTATGTTTGTGTGTGTGTAGCCCATTCACTATCTCCATCTAACCCCCACCCCCTGAAGATGGCTGGACCGTCATTGTAAATACATCATTGTAAATACAAACCTATGCTTTGTATCTCCCCCACCTCATTGTAGATTGTAAGCTCCACAAGCAGGGTCGTCTTATTTCGCTTTAATTATTGTATTGTTAACGTTGTTACTTATGACTGTTGTGTTTGAAGCTGTTCAACTGTAAAGCGCTGCGGAATATGTTGGCGCTATATAAATAAAGATTATTATTATTATTATTATTATTATTATTATTATTACATGTATGGATAGCGTACACATTCAAAATATATGTCTATACATCAGGAGGCAGGCTCAGACGGTGTTAGGCCCAGTATGGATTGCACGTGATTGCACAAAGGTTAGAAAGGGTACCGTATCCCCAGATAACATGTATGGATAGCGTACACATTCAAAATATATGTCTATACATCAGGAGGCAGGCTCAGACGGTGTTAGGCCCAGTATGGATTGCACGTGATTGCACAAAGGTTAGAAAGGGTACCGTATCCCCAGATAACATGTATGGATAGCGTACACATTCAAAATATATGTCTATACATCAGGAGGCAGGCTCAGACGGTGTTAGGCCCAGTATGGATTGCACGTGATTGCACAAAGGTTAGAAAGGGTACCGTATCCCCGGATAAACTCCTGATATAGATAAACTCCTGACTAGCCTGATATACTCACGCCTTACCCGTTACCTCTCCACTCACTCCCTCCTAGACCCTTCACAGTCCGGTTTCCGCCCCCTACATTCGACAGAAACTACACTCATCAAAGTGACCAATGACCTTCTGACAGCAAAACGTAATGGTGACCACTCTCTGCTCATTCTTCTCGACCTTTCTGCAGCTTTCGACACTGTTGACCATCCTCTCCTACTCTCTAGGCTCCAGTCACTAGGCATTAAGGACACTGCTCTTTCCTGGTTCTCCTCCTATCTTTCCGACCGCTCCTTCAGTGTTCTGTTTTCTGGCTCCACTTCATCTCCTCTTCCTCTCACTGTTGGGGTACCTCAGGGCTCAGTCCTTGGCCCCCTTCTCTTCTCTCTCTATACGGCCCCAATTGGACAGACCATCAGCAGATTTGGCTTTCAGTACCATCTTTATGCTGATGACACACAACTGTACACATCATCCCCTGACCTTACCTCCGCTGTACTACAGAACGCCACTGACTGTCTGTCTGCAGTCTCCAACATCATGTCTGCTCTCTATCTGAAACTCAACCTCTCCAAAACTGAACTTCTTCTGCTCCCACCATCTACTAACCTCCCTAAATCTGACATTTCCCTCTCTGTGGGTGGCACCATAATAACACCCCGACAGCAGGCGCGCTGTCTGGGTGTTATGTTCGACTCCGATCTCTCCTTCACCTCCCATATACAATCTCTTGCCCGCTCATGCCGCTTACACCTAAAGAACATCTCTAGAATCCGCCCTTTTCTCACCATGGAAACAACAAAAACTCTCACTGTCGCCCTGATCCACTCCCGCCTGGACTACTGTAATGCTCTATTAATTGGCCTCCCTCTCACTCAACTCTCCCCTCTCCAGTCTATCCTTAATGCAGCAGCCAGGGTTGTCCATCTGGCTAATCGTTACTCAGACGCGTCCGCTCTTCGCCAGTCGTTACACTGGCTGCCAATTCATTACAGGGTACAATTCAAAGTACTTGTTCTCACCCACAAAGCTCTCCACAGTGCGGCACCCCCTTACATCTCCTCCCTCATTTCTGTCTATCGGCCTAACCGACCGCTGCGCTCTGCAAATGACTTTCGACTAACCTCTGCCCTAATCCGTACCTCCCACTCCCGACTCCAAGACTTCTCCCGTGCTGCGCCAATCCTCTGGAATGCTCTACCCCAAGATATTAGGATCATCCACAATTTGCATAGTTTTAGGCGCTCGCTCAAAACGCATTTGTTCAGAGCGGCCTATCACATTCAGTAATCAAAGTCATGTTATGTTTGTGTGTGTGTAGCCCATTCACTATCTCCATCTAACCCCATCTAACTTGTAAATACATCATTGTAAATACAAACCTATGCTTTGTATCTCCCCCACCTCATTGTAGATTGTAAGCTCCACAAGCAGGGTCGTCTTATTTCGCTTTAATTATTGTATTGTTAACGTTGTTACTTATGACTGTTGTGTTTGAAACTGTTCAACTGTAAAGCGCTGCGGAATATGTTGGCGCTATATAAATAAAGATTATTATTATTATTATTATTATTATTATTATAACATGTATGGATAGCGTACACATTCAAAATATATGTCTATACATCAGGAGGCAGGCTCAGACGGTGTTAGGCCCAGTATGGATTGCACGTGATTGCACAAAGGTTAGAAAGGGTACCGTATCCCCAGATAACATGTATGGATAGCGTACACATTCAAAATATATGTCTATACATCAAGAGGCAGGCTCAGACGGTGTCAGGCACAGTATGGATTTGACGGCCCAGACTACTCAGCGGAGGAGCAGGGAGAGGTAAAGATTGCAAATGCTGGGGCCCTGCCCAAGCAAGGGGGGCCCACTCATGGGCGTCGGTACTGGCACTTGGCCCCTCATAGTACGGCGGTGTGTCTGACGGCGGGTGTGCACCACCACCGTCAGAGACACTTGATTGCACTATGAAGGACCCTGTGCCAGTGCCCGTGCCCATGAGTCGGCCTACCCAGCTGTCCAGGGCAACGGCACTCGCACGGTGTCGTGCGCTAGGTGGTGACCCCGGCCATGGGGGGGGGGAGGCAGCACAATTAGGGAGCTTTAGAAAGTGGCATATGTTGATGTTGGACATTCAGCTGATGCAAAAGGTGAAATAGGTCAAGTCCCAGGAAGAGGTGGACCAAAGCAAGCCATTTTTCTGTCACCCTATGTGTCATCAGGGGAAGGTGGGACAAAATTTTAATGAAGGTTAGATCATCCACATTTTGGGTTGACAGACGGGTCCTTTTTTCTGTCAGGATTGATCCAGCTGCACTGAAGACTCTTTCCGATAGCACACTTGCAGCTGGGCAAGCGAGCTCCTGTAAGGCATATTGTGCCAATTCAGGCCAGGTGTCCAGTTTAGCGGCCCAATAGTCAAAGGGGAATGACCTGTGTGGGAGAACATCGATATGGGAGGAAAAGTAGTTTGTAACCATAGTTGACAACTGCTGTCTCCTGTCACTTTCCATCGATGCAGTATTACCAGTTGTGTGAGCGGTACTTGAAAAATCAGTCCACAACATTGTCATGAAAACCCTGTCTCCAACGCCACTTCTGCTGTGTGCACCACGAACACCTCTGCCAAGCTGCTCCTGGCCCGTACGGCTCGTGTGAGAACCATCACCGCTGCTGTGTGCTGGGAATGCCTCAAGCAACCGATTTACCAGAGTTGCTTGTTTATTAGCCAATATTAGGTCAAGGTTCTCCTGTGGCATGATGTTTTGTAATTTGCCTTTATAGCGTGGATCCAGGATGCTGGCCAACCAGTAGTCATCATCGTTCATCATTTTGGCATTTGGGGTCCCTTTTTAGGATCTGCAAGGCATAATCTGACATGTGGGCCAATGTTCCCGGTGTCAATGATGCACTGCGAGTGCTGGTTGGAGGAGCACTTTCTGGCAAATCCACATCCCTCCAGTCACGCACAAACCCTGTACCAGACCTTGCCACGCCAACATTTTCACTTGCCCCACGAGATGCATCCTCCTCCCCTAAGTAATCATCCCCATCATCCTCCTCCTCCTCTTCTTCTTCCTCCACCTCGTCCAGGAGAGGTCCCTGAGCAGACAATGGCTGAATGTCATCAAGGATTCCCTCCTCCTCTTCCTCCTCATCAACATTGGCTGCAGAAGCCTGCTCCTTAAGGTGCGTCAAACTTTGCATGAGCAGACGCATAAGTGGGATGCTCATGCTTAGGATGGCGTCGTCTGCACTTACCAGCCGTGTGCATTCCTTAAAACACTGAAGGACTTTACAGAGGTCTTTCAGCTTCGACCACTGCACACCGGTCAACTCCATGTCTGCTCTCAAAGTGCCTGGCCATGTATCCTCCCACAAATGCATTATGGCCTGCCTCTGCTCGCACAGCCGCTCCACCATGTGCAGGGTGGAGTTCCACCTTGTTGCAATGTCGATAATGAGGCGGTGGTTGGGAAGGTGGAGCAATCGCTGCAGCTTCTGCATACGAACGGAGTGTACAGATAACCTTGGCCTGATCATGAGGATTTTGGTCAAAAAAGTGCCACACTGCACTCTTCCTACTTTGGCAGACATTTTGCGGCCTAGCACGCTGTGATCTTTTGACCCTCTGGACAAGCTGTCCAGCAACTCTTTTGATGTTTGGAACCTGTCTTTGGAGTGCTCGGGGCCTGCCAGATAACAGCTGTTGCGATGTCGATGTCTGCTGTGGATGCTCCTCATTTGAGCTATTGGAAGCAGCACCCTCTTCCCCCAATGGATGCCAATCTGGGTCAACAACTGGGTCATCCATCACCTCCTCTTCTATGTCATGTTCACCTTCCTCTGTGTCACCGTGTATGGTGGTATAGTGTGCGGGAAGGGGCACCTGAGTCTCATCAGGGTCAGAATCTGGCTCTGTACACTGCGAGGACAATGTAGTGCTCTGAGTGAATGTACCAGCAGAATCATCCATCAGCGGCTGTGCATCAGTGCACTCCATGTCAGATTCATCTTGGCCTGGGTAATTCACCATTTGACTTGATAATCCAGGCATGGTATGTGAAAACAGCTCCATGGAGTAATCAGTAGTATGGCCTGCGTCATCCTTCAATCTTGGTTGGGGTGAAGGACACAAGGAAAGGTGTGGTTCATGAACATGAGCCTCCAATGACGACTCAGTGCTTTTACTTTTTACAACTGAAGAAGAGGAGGCGATAGAGCTGGAGGCTGAGTCAGCAATGTAAGACAAAACTTTTTCCTGATGCTCTGGCTTTAAAAGCGGTTTGCCAACTCCTAGAAAACTAAGCGTTCGAGGCCTTATGTAGCCAGACGATGACGCAGGCTCAACACCTCCTGCATTCGGTCCTATTTTGCTCTTGCCACTACCATCAGATCCACCACCAACACCATCATTACCAGCTGCCAACCCCCGCCCAATTCCACGGCCTCTTCCACCAGCCTTCCTCATTTTTGGTAGAAATGTAGACAAAATCCAACAAACTATATAGTAATGTAAAACAAGGTACAAGGTGTCTATAGGACAGGGGAGATTTTGAATTTCTGCAGACACTTGTGGACACTGGACACTTTTGGATTGTGTGAGGCCCACTGATATCTGAGCGCTATGTCACAGGCTCGATGGCACAGCTGTGACCAAAGTGACTAGAGGATAAGGGAGATTTTGAATTTCTGCAGGACACTTGTGGACACTGGACACTTTTGGATTGTGTGAGGGCCACTGATATCTGAGCGCTATGTCACAGGCTCGATGGCACAGCTGTGACAAAAGTGACGAGAGGATAAGGGAGATTTTGAATTTCTGCACACACTTGTGGACACTGGACACTTTTGGATTGTGTGAGACCCAATGAATATCTGAGCGCTATGTGACAGGCTCGATGGCACAGCTGTGACCAAAGTGACTAGAGGATAAGGGAGATTTTGAATTTCTGCACACACTTGTGGACACTGGACACTTTTGGATTGTGTGAGGCCCAATGAATATCTGAGCGCTATGTGACAGGCTCGATGGCACAGCTGTGACCAAAGTGACTAGAGGATAAGGGAGATTTTGAATTTCTGCACACACTTGTGGACACTGGACACTTTTGGATTGTGTGAGACCCAATGAATATCTGAGCGCTATGTGACAAGCTCGATGGCACAGATGTGACCAAAGTGACTAGAGGATAAGGGAGATTTTGAATTTCTGCACACACTTGTGGACACTGGACACTTTTGGATTGTGTGAGGCCCAATGAATATCTGAGTGCTATGTGACAGGCTCGATGGCACAGCTGTGACCAAAGTGACTAGAGGATAAGGGAGATTTTGAATTTCTGCACACACTTGTGGACACTGGACACTTTTGGATTGTGTGAGGCCCAATGAATATCTGAGCTCTATGTGACAGGCTCGATGGCACAGCTGTGACCAAAGTGACTAGAGGATAAGGGAGATTTTGAATTTCTGCACACACTTGTGGACACTGGACACTTTTGGATTGTGTGAGGCCCAATGAATATCTGAGCGCTATGTGACAGGCTCGATGGCACAGCTGTGACCAAAGTGACTAGAGGATAAGGGAAATTTTGAATTTCTGCAGACACTTGTGGACACTGGACACCTTTGGATTGTGTGAGGCCCACTGATATCTGAGCGTTATGTCACAGGCTCGATGGCACAGCTGTGACAAAAGTGACGAGAGGATAAGGGAGATTTTGAATTTCTGCACACACTTGTGGACACTGGACACTTTTGGATTGTGTGAGGCCCAATGAATCTCTGAGCGCTATGTGACAGGCTCGATGGCACAGCTGTGACCAAAGTGACTAGAGGATAAGGGAGATTTTGAATTTCTGCACACACTTGTGGACACTGGACACTTTTGGATTGTGTGAGACCCAATGAATATCTGAGCGCTATGTGACAGGCTCGATGGCACAGATGTGACCAAAGTGACTAGAGGATAAGGGAGATTTTGAATTTCTGCACACACTTGTGAACACTGGACACTTTTGGATTGTGTGAGGCCCAATGAATATCTGAGCGCTATGTGACAGGCTCGATGGCACAGCTGTGACCAAAGTGACTAGAGGATAAGGGAGATTTTGAATTTCTGCACACACTTGTGGACACTGGACACTTTTGGATTGTGTGAGGCCCAATGAATATCTGAGCTCCATGTGACAGGCTCGATGGCAGAGCTGTGACCAAAGTGACTAGAGGATAAGGGAGATTTTGAATTTCTGCACACACTTGTGGACACTGGACACTTTTGGATTGTGTGAGGCCTAATGAATATCTGAGCGCTATGTGACAGGCTCGATGGCACAGCTGTGACCAAAGTGACTAGAGGATAAGGGAAATTTTGAATTTCTGCAGACACTTGTGGACACTGGACACTTTTGGATTGTGTGAGGCCCACTGATATCTGAGCATTATGTCACAGGCTCGATGGCACAGCTGTGACAAAAGTGATGAGAGGATAAGGGAGATTTTGAATTTCTGCACACACTTGTGGACACTGGACACTTTTGGATTGTGTGAGACCCAATGAATATCTGAGCTCTATGTGACAGGCTCGATGGCACAGCTGTGACCAAAGTGACTAGAGGATAAGGGAGATTTTGAATTTCTGCACACACTTGTGGACACTGGACACTTTTGGATTGTGTGAGGCCCAATGAATATCTGAGCGCTATGTGACAGGCTCGATGGCACAGCTGTGACCAAAGTGACTAGAGGATAAGGGAGATTTTGAATTTCTTCACACACTTGTGGACACTGGACACTTTTGGATTGTGTGAGGGCCACTGATATCTGAGCGCTATGTCACAGGCTCGATGGCACAGCTGTGACAAAAGTGACTAGAGGATAAGGGAGATTTTGAATTTCTGCAGACACTTGTGGACACTGGACACTTTTGGATTGTGTGAGGGCCACTGATATCTGAGCGCTATGTCACAGGCTCGATGGCACAGCTGTGACAAAAGTGACGAGAGGATAAGGGAGATTTTGAATTTCTGCACACACTTGTGTACACTGGACACTTTTGGATTGTGTGAGACCCAATGAATATCTGAGCGCTATGTGACAGGCTCGAAGGCACAGCTGTGACCAAAGTGACTAGAGGATAAGGGAGATTTTGAATTTCTGCACACACTTGTGGACACTGGACACTTTTGGATTGTGTGAGGCCCAATGAATATCTGAGCGCTATGTGACAGGCTCGATGGCACAGCTGTGACCAAAGTGACTAGAGGATAAGGGAGATTTTGAATTTCTGCACACACTTGTGGACACTGGACACTTTTGGATTGTGTGAGACCCAATGAATATCTGAGCGCTATGTGACAGGCTCGATGGCACAGATGTGACCAAAGTGACTAGAGGATAAGGGAGATTTTGAATTTCTGCACACACTTGTGAACACTGGACACTTTTGGATTGTGTGAGGCCCAATGAATATCTGAGCGCTATGTGACAGGCTCGATGGCACAGCTGTGACCAAAGTGACTAGAGGATAAGGGAGATTTTGAATTTCTGCACACACTTGTGGACACTGGACACTTTTGGATTGTGTGAGGCCCAATGAATATCTGAGCTCCATGTGACAGGCTCGATGGCACAGCTGTGACCAAAGTGACTAGAGGATAAGGGAGATTTTGAATTTCTGCACACACTTGTGGACACTGGACACTTTTGGATTGTGTGAGGCCCAATGAATATCTGAGCGCTATGTGACAGGCTCGATGGCACAGCTGTGACCAAAGTGACTAGAGGATAAGGGAAATTTTGAATTTCTGCAGACACTTGTGGACACTGGACACTTTTGGATTGTGTGAGGCCCACTGATATCTGAGCGTTATGTCACAGGCTCGATGGCACAGCTGTGACAAAAGTGACGAGAGGATAAGGGAGATTTTGAATTTCTGCACACACTTGTGGACACTGGACACTTTTGGATTGTGTGAGACCCAATGAATATCTGAGCGCTATGTGACAGGCTCGATGGCACAGCTGTGACCAAAGTGACTAGAGGATAAGGGAGATTTTGAATTTCTGCACACACTTGTGGACACTGGACACTTTTGGATTGTGTGAGGCCCAATGAATATCTGAGCGCTATGTGACAGGCTCGATGGCACAGCTGTGACCAAAGTGACTAGAGGATAAGGGAGATTTTGAATTTCTGCAGACACTTGTGGACACTGGACACTTTTGGATTGTGTGAGGCCCACTGATATCTGAGCGCTATGTCACAGGCTCGATGGCACAGCTGTGACAAAAGTGACTAGAGGATAAGGGAGATTGGATTGCTTTTAAAAAAGCAGTTTGCAGAGCAGTGGGTAAACAGCAATGCCAGCCTGTCAGGAAGCCTTAAAAGGCAGCCCAACAACCAACACCACTGATACACCACAATATAGCCTCCCCTTGCACTGCACACACAGTGACTGGTGTGTTGTGCAGGCCAAATCGCTAGCAGCAGAAGCAGTTTTTTTTTCTTCTCAGCAGGACAAAAAAAAAAATTGGGATTGCTTTTAAAAAAGCAGTTTGTGGAGCAGTGGGTAAACAGCAATGCAGGAATGTCAGGAAGCCTTAGAAGGCAGCCCAACAACCAACACCACTGATACACCACTATATAGCCTCCCCTTGCACTACACACACAGTGACTGGTGTGTTGTACAGGCCAAATCGCTAGCAGCAGAAGCAGTTTTTTTTTCTTCTCAGCAGGACAAAAAAAAAAAATTGGGATTGCTTTTAAAAAAGCAGTTTGCGGAGCAGTGGGTAAACAGCAATGCAGGAATGTCAGGAAGCCTTAGAAGGCAGCCCAACAACCAACACCACTAATACACCACTATATAGCCTCCCCTTGCACTGCACACACAGTGACTGGTGTGTTGTGCAGGCCAAATCGCTAGCAGCAGAAGCATTTTTTTTGTCTTCTTCCCTGCCTAACGCTCTCCCTACAGAATCAGCAGCAACCTCTCCCTATACTGAGATCGGCAGAAGTAAGATGGCGGTCGGCGTGCACGCCCTTTTATACCCCCTGTGACGCCCACCAAAGCAAGCCAATCACTTGCATGCCCTTCTGAAAGATGGTGTTGACCCCTGCCTATGTCATCACGTTGCCCACAGTGTCCGTGGATCCTGATTGGCTGAAAAAGAGCGCAAAACAAACTTTTGAAACGCGACTTTGGTGCGTAAGTCGCCGACCTCGTGGCCGACCTCATCCTAGGGTCGGGTTTCGTTTCATGAAACCCGACTTTTCCAAAAGTCGGCGACTTTTGAAATTTTTCGACCCGTTTCGCTCAACTCTAGCGGCCGGGTATCAGCTGATTATCACAGCTGACACCCGGCACAATGTGTCAGGGGCGGTCACTGACCGCCCCCAACATGTTAACCCCTTGCACACCGCGATCAAACATGATCGCGGTGTACCGGAGGTTAAAGGGAAGCATCGGCAGGGAGGGGGCTCCCTCCGTGCTTCCCTGAGCCCCCCACGGCAGCACAATGTGCAGCTCTGCTGCAGGGGGCTCCTTTCCTACAGGCCCCCGAATCCAAGATGGCGACAGGGGCCTTCGGGGGCCTGCAGGAAGCTGGCTTCCTCAGTGCCTGCAAAGCGCAGGCATGAGGAAGCCTTCGGCACTGCCTGTGACAGATCGCTGATCTGTCACAGTGATCTGTGACAGATCAGCCATCTGCCACAGGACAGTGATGTCCCACCTGGGACTATTTAATAAAGTTAAAAAAAAAATTAAAAAAGTGTTAAAATAATTTAAAAAAAATCGCCAAATAAATTAGAAAAAAAAAAAATATATATAAATAAATCCATTTTTTGGAAATAAAAAAGAAAAAAAACACAATAAAAGTACACATATTAGGTATTGCCGCGTCCGTAATGAGCCTCCCTATAAAACTGTCCCATTAGTTAACCCCTTTAGCGAACCCCTTAAAAAATAAAAATAAAAAACGAAGCAAAAAATAATGATTTATTATCATACCGCCAAACAAAAAGTGTAATAACGTGCGATCAAAAAGACATATGTAAATATCCATGGTACCGCTGAAAACTACATCTTGTCCCGCAAAAAACGAGCTACCACACAGCATCATCAGCAAAAAAATAAAAAAGTTATAGCTCGCAGAATAAAGCAATGCAAAAATAATTATTTTTTATGTAAAATAGTTTTCATTGCATAAAGCCGACAAAACATAAAAAAACGACCTAAATGAGATATCGCTGTAACCGTACTGACCCGAAGAATAAAACTGCTTTATCAATTTTACCGCACGCGGAACGGTGTAAATGCACTCCCCAAAAAGAAATTCATGAAACGCTGGTTTTTGTTCATTCTGCGTCCCAAAAATCGGAATAAAAAGCGATCAAAAAATGTCACGTGCCCGAAAATGGTACCAATAAAAACATCAACTCGTCATGCAAAAAATAAGACCTCACATGACTCGGTAGGTCAAAATACGGAAAAATTATAGCTCTCAATATGTGGTGCTGCAAAAACTATTTTTACAATAAAAAGCGTCTTTTAGCGTGCGACAGCTGCCAAACATAAAAACCGCCATAAATAGTAAATCAAACCCCCCGTTATCACCCCCTTAGTTAGGGAAAAATAATAAAATAAAAAAAAATTATTTATTTACATTTTTCCATTAGGGTTAGGGTTATGGCTAGGGTTAGGGCTAGGGTTAAGGTAGGGTTAGGGCTAGGGTTAGGATTAGGGCTAGGGTTAGGGTTAGGGCTAGGGTTAGGGTTAGGGCTAGGGCTGAGATTAGAGTTAGGGCTAGGGTTAGGGCTAGGGATAGGGCTAGGGCTAGGGTTAGGGCTAGGGCTGAGATTAGGGTTAGGGGTGTGCTGGGGTTCGGGCTGGAGTTAGAATTGGGGGTTTCCACTGTTTGGGCACATCAGGGGCTCTCCAAATGCAACATTGCATCTGATCTCAATTCCAGCCAATTCTGAGTTGAAAAAGTCAAATGGGGCTCCTTCCCTTCCAAGCTCTGCCATGCGCCCAAACAGTGTTTTACCCCCACATGTAGGGTATCAGCCTACTCAGGACAAATTGCAAAACAATTTTTGGGGTCCAATTTCTCCTGTTACCCTTAGGAAAATAAAAAATTGGGGGCAAAAATATCATTTTTGTGGAAAAGAATGATTTTTTTATTTTCACGTCAGAGCGTTATAAACTTCTGTGAAGCACTTGGGGGTTCAAAGTGCTCACCACACATCTAGATAAGTTCCGTGGGGGGTCTAGTGTCCAAAATGGGGTCACTTGTGGGGATTTTCAATAGGTTAGGTACATCAGGGGCTCTCCAAACGCACATGACACCCGCAGACCATTCCATCAAAGTCTGCATTCCAAAACGTCACTGCTCCCCTTCTGAGCCCCGACGTGTGTCCATACAGTAGTTTTCTCCAACATATGGGGTGTCAGCGTACTCATGACAAATTGGACAACAACTTTTGGGGTCCAATTTCTCCTATTACCCTTGGGAAAATGAAAAATTGGGGACTAATTGATCATGTTTGTGGAAAAAATATGATTTTTTTATTTTCATGCCCGGGCATTATAAACTTCTGTGAAGCCCTTGGGGGTTCAAAGTGCTCACCTCACATCTAGATAAGTTCCTTAGGGGGTCTAGTTTTCAAAATGGGGTCATTTGTGGGGGTTTCCACTGTTTAGGTACATTAGGGGCTCTCCAAAGGCAACATGACACCCACAGACCATTCCATCAATATCTGCATTCCAAAACGTCACTACTTCCCTTCCGAGCCCCGACGTGTGCCCATACAGAAGTTTTCTCCCACATATGGGGTATCAGCATACTCAGGACAAATTGGACAACAACTTTTGGGGTCCAATTTCTCCTGTTACCCTTGTGAAAATAAAATAAAAAAATGGTGACTAAAAGATCATGTTTGTGGAAAAAATATGAATTTTTTATTTTCACGCCCGGGCGTTATAAACTTCTGTGAAGCACTGGGGGGTTCAAAGTGCTCACCACACATCTAGATAAGTTCCTTGGGCGGTCTAGTTTACAAAATGGTGTCATTTGTGGGGGGTTTCCACTGTTTAGGTACATCAGGGGTTTTCCAATCGCGACATGGTGTCCGATCTCAATTCCAGCCAAAAACATCAAATGGCGCTGCTTCCCTTCCGAGCTCTGCCATGCGCCCAAATAGCGGTTTACCCCCACATGTGGGGTATCAGCGTACTCAGGACAAATTGCACAATAACTTTTAGGGTGCTGTTACCCTTGGAAAAATAAGAATTGAGGGTGAAAAGATCATTTTTGTGGAAAAAATATGATTTTTTAATTGTACGGCTGTATGTTATAAACTTCTGTGAAGCCCTTGGGGGTTCAAAATTCTCACCACACATCTAGATAAGTTCCTTAGGGGGTCTAGTTTACAAAATGTTGTCATTTGTAGGGGGTTTCCACTGTTTTGGTACATCAGGGGTTTTCCAATCGCGACATGGTGTCCGATCTCAATTCCAGCCAAAAACGTCAAATGGCGCTGTGTTGTGAGTTCATTTTCCCCTTCATTACTGAGGCCCGAGGAACTCCCTCTTCTGGTAAAGAAGGGTAGTGAGCCTGATTATCAAACACCTGAGGCTGATGATGATGACTGGCTGAGTGGAGTTACTGACTGGATATAAGGCTGCCGACGCCCTTCTGCCCTATGGGTGATTTCTCTGTGGGATCCTTGGAGACCAGTCTGAATTCCTGCTCTTCTAAAGCTAAGTTTGCTGCTCGGCCTTTTGCTTTGGTGCTTTGACTTTGTTTTGCTTTGTTTTTCTGGATTTCTGCTATTCCCTGCTGGGGTGTGCTGAATTCATTTAGCTCTGTCTTCTGAAAATACCTGAGTGCGGATTTAGTTTTTGAAGCCTAGCTGCTTCAGGGCCTTTTTCATATCAGCTTGTTGGCTTATGTCTTTGATAGGGTTTTGGCAGATTGCAGACAGCAGCCTTCCTGTCCTTTCCTATCTAGGTAGTTTTGGGCCCCATCTTTGCTCAATCTATCTTTCTGTCTGTGTTAGTATTTTCATCTTGCTTCACCGCCATTATATGTTGGGGGCTGCCTATTGCTTTGGGGTCTGCTCTGGGGCAGTTTAGATTTCCCCTTTCTTTCTTAAGGCCTATGTAATTCTCCGGCTGTGATCGAGGGGTCTAGGGCATCGTAGGAACCCCCCACGGCTACTGCTAGTTGTGTTGATAGGTTCAGGGGTCTGCAATCTGATAGTTGCCAACTTCTCTGGTTTTCTGGACTTAGCTTGTATTTCTGCTTTTGACTCCTACGGTGACTCATTCATAACAGCGCTGCTTCCCTTCTGAGCTCTGCCATGCGCCCAAATAGTGGTTTACCCCCACATGTGGGGTATCGGCGTACTCAGGACAAATTGCACAATAACTTTTAGGGTCCTGTTACCCTTGGGAAAATAAAAATTGGGGTGAAAAGATAATTTTTGTGGAAAAAATATGATTTTTTAATTGTACCGCTGTACGCTATAAACTTCTGTAAAGCCCTTGTGGGTTCAAAGTTCTCACCACATATCTAGATAAGTTCCTTGGGGGGTCTAGTTACCAAAATGGGGTCACTTGTAGGGGGTTTCCACTGTTTAGGTACATCAGGGGTTTTCCAATCGCGACATGGTGTCCGATCTCAATTCCAGCCAAAAACGTCAAATGGCGCTGCTTCCCTTCCGAACTCTGCCATGCACCCAAATAGTGGTTTACCCCCACATGTGGGGTATCAGCGTACTCAGGACAAATTGCACAATAACTTTTAGGGTGCTGTTAGCCTTGGAAAATTAAGAATTGAGGGTGAAAAGATCATTTTTTTGGAAAAAATGATTTTTTAATTGTACGGCTTTATGTTATAAACTTCTGTGAAGCCCTTGGGGGTTCAAAGTTCTCACCACACATCTAGATAAGTTCCTTAGGGGGTCTAGTTTCAAAAATGGTGTCATTTGTAGGGGGTTTCCACTGTTTTGGTACATCAGGGGTTTTCCAATCGCGACATGGTGTCCGATCTCAATTCCAGCCAAAAACGTCAAATGGCGCTGCTTCCCTTCCGAGCTCTGCCATGCGCCCAAATAGTGGTTTACCCCCACATGTGGGGTATCGGCGTACTCAGGACAAATTGCACAATAACTTTTAGGGTCCTGTTACCCTTGGGAAAATAAAAATTGGGGTGAAAAGATCATTTTTGTGGAAAAAATATGATTTTTTAATTGTACCACTGTACGTTATAAACTTCTGTAAAGCCCTTGTGGGTTCAAAGTTCTCACCACATATCTAGATAAGTTTCTTGGGGGTCTAGTTTCCAAATTGGGGTCACTTGTAGGGGGTTTCCACTGTTTAGGTACATCAAGGACTCTCCAAACGTGACATGGCGTCCGATCTGAATTCCAGCCAATTTTGCATTGAAAAAGTCAAACGGCGCTCCTTCCATTCTGAGCTCTGCCATGCGCCGAAACAGTCGTTCCCCCCCACATATCAGGTATCAGCGTACTCAGGACAAATTGCACAATAACTTTTGCAGTCCAATTTCTCCTGTTACCCTTGGTAAAATAAAAAAAATTGAACCTGAAATATTTTTTTTGTGAAAAAAAGTTAGATGTTCATTTTTTTTAAAATAATTCAAAAAAATTCCTGTGACGCACCTAAAGGGTTAATAAACTTCTTGAATGTGGTTTTGAGCACCTTAAGGGGTGCAGTTTTTAGAATGGTGTCACTTTTGGGTATTTTCTATCATATAGACGCCTCAAAGTGGCTTCAAATGTGATGTGGTCCTAAAAATAAAATGGTGTTGTAAAAATGAGAAATCGCTGGTCAACTTTTAACCCTTATAACTTCCTAACAGAAAAAAATTTTGGTTCCAAAATTGTGCTGATGTAAAGAAAACATGTGGGAAATGTTAGTTATCAAGTTTTTTGTGTGCCGTATCTCTGTGATTTAAGGGCATAAAAATTCAAATTTGGAAAATTGCAAAATTTTCAAAATTTTTGCCAAATTTCCGTTTTTCTCACAAATAAACGCAAGTTATTTGAAAGAAATTTTACCACTAACATAAAGTACAATATGTCACGAGAAAACATTGTCAGAATCACCGGGATCCATGAAAGCGTTCCAGAGTTATGACCTCATAAAGGTACAGTGGTCAGAATTGTAAAAATTGGCCCGGTCATGAACGTGCAAACCACCCTTGGGGGTGAATTGGTTAAAGTTAGTTTTGCCCCCGGTTGCCATTAGGGTCATTACACAGTGGTGTCTTTAGTTCTAGTTTTGCCGCCGGTGGTGGCTATTATTATTACACAGGAATCACTAGCTGGTGTGATTGCTCTGGCTCTTGCCTATAAATGAGAGTCAGGTGGTCTCACTCACTGTTGGTGATATTGGTCATTTCCAACCATCCTTGGTGGAGGAAGGAGCTTGAGAGGAGTTCCTTGCAGCTTACGCAGAGTCCTGGTGTGGAAGGAGCTACAGAGTGGAGTTCCTTGCAGCTCTGACAAAGCCTTGGAGAAGTAACAGCTATTCAGGATGAAAGCTGTACTCAGGTGCTGGACTCTGTTGCTGGGAGTGATAGCAACAGAGCAAAGCTAAGTGGTGTTTTCCTTGTTTGTAACTTTCCTTTATGTGTGTTTTAGTGCAGTGGTGGGATTAGTCTCTGCACCATCCAGCTCACTAGTAAGGGATAAGTGTATGGTGAGCTAGGGTTTAAAGGTATCCTGCTTCTGCGACAGGTGAGGAGCCTGTATAGGGAATGTGAGGAGTGCAGGGACACTGGCTCAAGGGAGTGCAGGAGGTCTCCACGTCCCCATTCCCTAGAGCAGGGCCCACAGTTGTAACTGTTTTCACCAGTGTTCCCCCTTACTCTGTAAATTCGCCTTGCTGGAGACTGTGTATCCAGCTACACGTGATATTGTTTAAATTCGCCCTGCTGGAGGCGGTGTATCCTGCTGGACGTGACATTGTTTAAATTCGCCCTGCTGGAGGCGGTATATCCAGGGTCACGAGTGTCTTAGAAATTCGCCCTGCTGGAGGCGGGGTGTCCATTCACACATGACATCACATGTAGCCTGCTGTGTATTTACACTTGCATTCCAAGGACTGGGGTAGGGACAACTAAACACTGCACTGTGACAAGGATATGGACGTGATTGCTGATGGTGGTTGCAGGTGTGCAACGACAGATGCAATTGTGTCTCATCATCACCCAGTTCTTGCGACAGTAAATGCATTTTTCCCTTTGCCTTCTTGTCAGTGTGGCTGAGCATCACTTCATGCAATCTCCTCATGTCCCGCTTGACATTGAGAGAATCTGTAAAAGGAAATGTGAACAGTTCTTCGGAATTTCCAAGTTAGCAATCATTCCAGGCACTCGGCATAGTGGGAGGAAGGAGGATGGGGGTGAGGATTATGTGGTCCAGGAACACGGCTACTGAGACTGGACCATGTGTTAGACAGGGTGGTGCTGGTAAAGTGACTGGAATCTGCTATCCATCAAATAAACTTTTCACATTGGCCTGGCTTCAAGACAGGTGTTCTGCACCCCTACAAAATGGAACAGGAAGCAAAGAATGACATAATGTATGTCTTTGTTGTGCTCCCACAGCATGCACAATTTCACCTTGCCCACGGCCTTGGCCTCGGCGCTCACCATCAGCAACACATCCACTGCCATGTCCCTTACCACGCGCCTTGCCCATTTTAAATTATATGTGATACAGTATACAATGCAAAAGATCCGCTCATCTCTACTTCTCATTTATAATGCCATGTACCGTACAGTCTTGCTTATCTGACAAACAGGGCAGAAAGCTATTTTGATTGGCTACTCTCCAGTGAACAAATAGTCATTATGTAGAGATCTGGCTGTAGAGAGAGTGACTGTGCTTGTGTGATCACCATGGCTGTTCTGCCTTCTTCCACTTATGACGTTGTGTGGATTCCAGCATGTGGCTAAACCTTTCATCCACTCCCAGTAACAAGACTGTATGGGTGCTTAAGTCTAGTATTTATTGGGAGGATATGGACAACAATGGGAGATGATAACAAATGGTATAGTAGAACACTGTAGTAGATGAGATCAGGGGTTGTTGTACAAAGTTGTAGATGATATCAGAGATTGTTGAACACCGTTATGGATGATTCAGGTAAAAACTGCAAGAGACAGATAATTAATAAACACAGTCTTATAATTAATGGATAAAGCGAAGAAACGCCAGTAATTTGCATATATATACACACAACCTCCTGAAAATTACTAGGAGGTAAGACGAAAAAATTTTCCAAAAAGAATATATAAGATTAAAAAAATCTTTATTCATAAAGTGTAATAAAAAGGTAAAAAAAATGTTTACACATCAAGCTAACGGAACATGATGAAGAACAATACTGGGAAAATGTAAGGTAAGTACCAAGAACACACAAACTTTGTTTGAAAATCAATGCATGAAAATGTGAAAAAAAATTTTAAAAAAATTTTAATACAAAGGTGCATATTGCATGTGAAAATATATGATCTAAATGATATAAAAATAGTAAAAATTATATCAGTAATGATGGATGTGTCCACCACATACTTGTGAAGAAAAAATCATGCAAAAAAAATCAAAACAAAAAAAACACTGAAAAAAACTCTTCATTGATATACAGTACAACAGAGTATAATTGCATGCAAACTGTCGCACAAAAAAGGGGTGTGAAATGATGTATCATGAAATACTAAGGTGTTCAGTGCTCAAATGCAACAACTGCATGCAAGTAAATGATTAAATTTGGCACATATTTATGTGCCGGTAAAGTAAATTCAGAGTGAAAAATGCATGAATATAAACATAAAGAACCTCAGTGCGCTGTAAAGACTAATAAGTATGAAGCATATGTCCATAAAACTCTTTAAACAAATTATTTCAAAGTGACAAGTGCATGAATATAAAGCGCTTCAGTGTGCTGTAATAGTCTGCATGTTAGCAAGCATAAGGCTGGAGTCACACACAAGGTAGAAAAATACGGACCGTATTGTACATCCGTAATACGCGTAAATGGTCCCTAAATAGTGCTCCGTATGTCATCCATTGTCAGGGTGTGGCCGCGTATTTTTCTCATGTAAGCATCCGTATGTAATCCGTATGGCATCCGTATACCGTTTTTTTCTCGCAGCCTTGCAAAATGGACATTTAACGGTTTTGAGGCCTGCACATAATTTAAATCATCAGCACCAACCCTGTTTATTGCCTCAACATCAGGTGGCAGCCTCCAATCTGCCCATTTTGGTGCTGTGCTTGTGTGGGTTTCTTGGTGGTTGTTAGCAAACATGTCTGACACACTTCAGTTCACCCCAACTGACCGTGTTCTCTTCAACTGGGTTTTGTCCCGGCGCTTTGGCCAGCCATACCCAGTGATTGTGGATCCGAGGAGGAGGAGATGCATGTGGGTGCATCCGCATTTGAGACAACGCCTCAATAAAGGCCATTTTCACAGGCTTTATGGAGCTCTGAGGACTAGTGTTGAGCATTCCGATACCGCAAGTATCGGGTATCGGCCGATATTAGCTGTATCGGAATTCCGATACTTAGTTCCGATACTTTTTTCATATCGAATACCGGAATCGGAAGTTCCCATAATGCTAGGAGCCCGCTCGATTTGATTCAGCCAATGGGGATCCTCAGAAGTGTGGGCATATCCTGTTAGGCATGTAGGCATGTTAACTACTGGCGTGGCTGTGATTGGCTGCTGAAATGATGTCATGATGCACTATAAAAAGCGCTGCAGTCGCCATTTCTGGTCACTCTGCTGTGAATTCAGTTAGGGACAGGCTGCTGTTGAAGACTGTGAGGGACAGTTAGAAATAGCGATTCCACAAAACATATAGTGCTTAACCCAGGCTACATAAACCACCACTGTAGCTTGCTTTTCCCTAGCAGCGCTGTTTTCACAGCTGTCTGCAAGGGCTGTGTGAGTGCAGACCCACGCTGTGTAGTGTGTCCTGTAGGCACGTCTGCTTGTAGGCCGCCCAGCGTGTGTCTCTGCCTCATACACATTTTTCTTTTATTGCTGCTTTTTTTTTCTCCTGTATAGTGTGCTTCCATACGTATCCATATACGTTGGTTGCAAACACTAAAGGAGTGGACAGTGGAGCCTTTCAGCAGCCTTTCAGTGCTATAGCCCATTTCTCTGCACTGTTTTTGGCTGTCTGATAGGTCTCTCTGTGTGTGAGTGCAGCTCACGTTGCAGTGTGTTTTACAGCCACCGCTAGCTGTAGTCCGCTCAGCGTGCGTCACTGCCTCATACATAATCCTTTTTTTGCAGCTAATTTAGCCAGATTTTTGCTCCTATAATAGTGTGCTTCCAACCGCATCCATTGTCACTGGTTGGTTGCAAACACTATATAGGATTAGATAGAGGAGCCTTTTTGCTGGCTTGTGCCCTTCAGGGCCAGCCAGGCTAGTATCACCCTATTTTTTGGAGCCTCATCAATTGCATTGTAGGTTAGCTTCCTGCATTGTAATCGCTCCAAAAAGTTTGTGATACTATAGCTTTCAAACTTTGGTCACATCCTTTCCTTTCCTTTCCCCCCACCCAAAAAAAAAAAAGGAAATAAAGTTCACCAAACACTCCACTTTACAGTTGTCTAGGCCACATTAGATCATATTAAAGTGTAGTACACACACTCTTAGCCAAATTAGTGTTTCTTATACTGGTTAGCAGGTGTTCAGGAATAAGAACACTAAGCCACCCCTTTTTTACTTTTCTGCCTATCTTTATCAGTCTACCAAGATGAAGAAGGCAGGGAGTAAGGCACGTGGTCGTGGCCGTGGAGTTTCAGCAGGGAGAAGACGGGGGGATTCAGCAGGGAGAAGACGGGGGGATTCAGCAGGGAGAGGACGTGGGGATTCGGTGTCTGCTGCGGCCACCAGTGACTCGGCATCCCCCACTTTTACCAGGCAACAGTCCTTCATGCGCAGCTTTGTAGGACCTCGCCGTACCCCACTGCTGCGTGACGAACAAATTGAAGCCGTTGTCGGATGGATGGCAGCTAACGCATCCACTTCAATGACTTCCACATCCTCCCAAGGCCAGAGCACTGAAGAGCAACCATCTGTCTCTTCACCACCTGCCAAATTGCCCAGGCAGTCTGAGAGCCCTGGACAGGAGTTATCTCAATCTTTACTTCTGTTCTCAGAATCTGTTGGCTTGGAAAGAGGTGGCCAGCCAAGGAGCATTCTAGAGCGTGAAGAAGAGGAGGAGGTGTCACATTGTATGTTAGAAACGCATATATCTGCACAGAGATTGAAGCTTCAGAGACTGGGAGTACTGTGGAAACTGTTTGGGTAAGAATACAAGGACAGAACAATGGAAAGAACACCATTGTAGGCATTTACTACAGGCCGCCTGTGCAAGCTGAAGATATGGATGAACTCTTTATGCATCAAATGGCCAAGTTCTCCAAAAAATATGACATAGTTGTCATGGGAGATTTCAACTATCCAGACATTTGTTGGGAATCTCTCTCAGGCAAAACTAACAGGTCAAGGAAATTCTTATCCTCTCTTGCTGACAACTTTATCTTCCAAAATGTAGGGGCGAAAACAAGGGGAACTGCTACCTTGGATCTAATCCTTACAAACAGGGAGGAAATGGTTGAGGAGGTAAAAGTGGCTGGGACCCTAGGAGGTAGCGACCATGCTATTTTAGAATTTTGGATAACTAGAGGAGGAAGACATGTGAAGACTCAGACGTCAAGGTTAGATTTCAGAAAGGCAGATTTTAAGGGATTCAGAAAGAGAATTGGAGGGATCCAATGGCTGGATATCCTTAAAGACAAAAATGTCCAGGAAGGATGGGAAATCTTGAAAAATGAAATTCTCAAATCACAATTGTTAACAAATCCAAAAAGAGGGAAGAATAGGAAGCATTTAAGGAAGCCAGGATGGATGAACACAGAACTTAAGCACATGCTAAAAAGGAAGAAAAAAATGTTTATAAATTGGAAAGAGGGAGGCATATCTAAAGAAGAATATAATGCTGTCTGCAGAACCTGCAGGGAACAAATCAGATTAGCTAAAGCTGACAGTGAATTGAGGCTTGCAAGAGATGTCAAAAGCAATAATAAAGGATTTTGGGGATATGTCAAAAGTAAAAGAAAAGTCAAAGATGCTATAGGATTTTTACAGGATGAAAATGATGAAATGGTAAGACAGGATGTTGAGAAGGCCGAACTTTTAAATTCCTATTTTGCATCTGTTTTCTCTCAGAAAGGAAATGTAACATCAACTGTTCTTCACTGTCCTATTAAGGGAATAGAAGAATCCAGGATATCTATAAACAGAAAGATAGTGAGGAAACACTTAGCTAACCTAAATAAATTCAAGTCACCAGGTCCAGATGAATTACACTCCAGAGTACTGAAGGAGATAGCAGAAGAAATTTCTGAACCCCTCTCCATAATCTTTGAAAATTCTTGGAGAACAGGAGAAGTCCCAGAAGACTGGAGAAGAGCAAATGTTGTTCCTATCTTCAAAAAGGGGAAGAAGGTGGACCCAGGCAACTATAGGCCGGTGAGTCTGACTTCTATACCAGGAAAGATCTTTGAACAAATTATTAAACAACATGTATGTCAGTACCTGGATAAGAATGAAGTGATTAAACAGAGTCAGCATGGGTTTGTAACTAATAAGTCATGTCAGACTAACTTAATTTCCTTCTATGATGGAATCACTGATTGGGTGGATCAAGGAAATGCTGTAGATATAGTATATCTTGACTTCAGCAAAGCATTTGACAAAGTCTCTCATACAATCCTTATTGAAAAAATGTCTAAGTATGGAATGGACAAGGCAACTGTTAGGTGGATTCATAACTGGCTTAGTGATCGGACCCAAAGAGTGGTCGTAAATGGCTGCACATCCAGTTGGAAGAATGTCTCAAGTGGGGTACCACAGGGCTCTGTCCTGGGCCCTGTATTGTTCAACATCTTTATCAATGATTTAGATGAAGGAATTGAGGGTAAACTGATTAAATTTGCTGATGACACAAAGCTAGGAGGGATAGCTAATACTAGAGAAGAGAGAGAGAGGATTCAAAAAGATATAAATAAACTGGAGAAGTGGGCAGCAACTAACAGAATGGTTTTTAACAGGGAAAAATGCAAAGTACAACATCTGGGCAATAAAAATGAAAAAAGCATATACAGAATGGGAGGAATAGGGCTAAGCAACAGCACATGTGAAAAAGACTTGGGCATACTAATAGATCACAGACTGAATATGAGTCAACAGTGTGATGCAGCAGCAAAAAAGGCAAATGCAATTCTAGGATGTATTAACAGAAGCATACAGTCTAGATCACGTGAAGTCATTATTTCCCTCTACTCCTCTTTGGTCAGACCTCATCTGGAATATTGTGTCCAGTTTTGGGCACCACATTTTAAAAAAGACATCAACAAACTGGAGCAAGTTCAGAAAAGAGCGACCACAATGGTGACCGGTCTGCAAACCCTGTCTTATGAGGAAAGGTTGCAGGATTTGGGAATGTTTAGTTTGCAAAAGAGAAGACTGAGAGGAGACTTAATAGCTGTCTACAAATATCTAAAGGGCTGTCACATTGTAGAAGGATCAACTTTATTCTCATTTGCACAAGGAAAGACTAGAAGCAATGGGATGAAACTGAATGGGAGGAGACACAGATTAGATATTAGAAAAAACTTTTTGACAGTTAGAGTGATCAATGAGTGGAACAACCTGCCACGAGAAGTGGTGAGTTCTCCTTCAATGGAAGTCTTCAAACAGAGGCTGGACAGACATCTGACTGGGATGATTTAGCGAATCCTGCTTTGAGCAGGGGGTTGGACCAGATGGCCCAGGAGGTCCCTTCCAACTCTATGATTCTATGATTCTAAGAGGGAGTATGCAGTGATGCGCAACTGCTTTGTCCCTCTGAATCTGAAGAGGCGGGTGGGCCAGTGCCTATTGTCAGCACACCTCAGTGCTCATCTGATGATGATGAGACTCAGTTGCCAATTTATGGTGCGTACAGTGCTGGCGAGACAACCCAGGACCAGCCGGTGCTTGAAGAGGGGAGTGGAGATGATGAGGTCCTTGACCCATCATGGCGTCAGCCACAGGAAGGTGGTGGGAGCAGCTCTGAGGAAGAGATTCCCCGAACGGCCAAAAGAGGAGGGAGAGGGCGGGGGCAGACTTGGTTGCCTGTAGCTCCACTTTGGCACCCGTGAGAAGCAATCCTCTTCCAAAACACAAAACGGGCGCTCCCAGGACTTGCAATGCGTGGTCTTTTTTTGACACAGTTGCAGATGACATTTGTTTTGTCAAATGCAAGCTGTGTCATCAGAAAGTGAAATGAGGGAAAAATGTGACCAACCTCAATACCACAAATATGTGGAAACATGTTCGTACCAAGCACGAGGTGGAGTTACACAGACACACTGAAGATGTAGGCCAACCTTCAGCAGCACCTACCACCTCTTCAGCTCGTGTTGGGGCCTCTTCCTCCAGCTCACATACAGCTGGTTCGGCTTCCTCACTGGAACGCCATGGAAGAACCACTGCCACTGTTGTCCAGAGACCCAGTGAAATTCCACCCACTGAACCACGTTCGCAGTCATCAGCACACTCCCAGGCCACTCACCAGCAATCGGTAGCACAGGCATGGGAGAAAAAGCGGCCATACTCGGCAAACCATCCCCGAGCACTGGCTCTGAATGTCGGCATTGCCAAACTACTGGCCCTTGAGATGCTGTCATTCAGGCTGGTGGAGACTGACACCTTACGGAACTTTATGTCATTGGCAGTTCCACAATACAATGTGCCCAGCCGCTTTTATTTCAGCAGGCAAGCTGTCCCTGCCCTGCAAAAGCATGTGGAGGGAAAAATTAAAAATGCACTACTAAATGCCGTCAGTAGCAAGGTCCACCTGACCACCGATGCGTGGACCAGTAGCCATGGACAGGGACGATACCTTTCCCTCACTGCCCATTGGGTCAATGTTGTGGAGCCGGGTACAGATCTGGAGAGTGGCTCTGTACGTATTCTGCCAACTCCAAGGATTGCAGGAATGCAGTCTGTACATATTGAGTCCTCCTCCTACTCTAGTTCCTTGGAATCAGCACTGCGTGAGCCTGTTAGGCCAGATATGAGCACAGGTGTGGCCAAACGTCAACAGGCCGTCCTTAAATTAATTTCTTTGGGGAATCGGAGCCACACAGCACAGGAGCTCTGGAATGCCATCAAGCAGGAGAGCGATGTGTGGTTTGTGCCAGCGAATCTCCAGCCAGGTTTGGTAGTGAGTGACAATGGCCGAAATCTAGTGGCAGCTCTGGGCCTAGGCAACCTCACTCACATACCAAGTCTGGAACACGTGCTCAATTTGGTCGTGCAGAGATTTCTGAGGGACTATCCGGATCTTGATGCACTGCTGCACAAGGTTCGCCTAGAGTGTGCTCACTTGCGGCGTTCCAGCATGGCAAGATCGCGCATTGCATCTCTGCAACGCCGATTCTGCCTGCCAGAACATCGCATCATATGTGACCTCCCCACCAGGTGGAATTCAACGTTACATATGTTGGAGCGGTTGTGTGAGCAGCAGGCAGCAGTAATGGAGTACCAGCTGCATCAGGCACAAACAAGTCGCACTGTGAGCCGGACACACTTCACCACCACTGAGTGGGCCACTATGAGGGACATCTGCCAAGTTTTGCGTGCCTTCGATGACTCCACGCGGATGGCCAGTGCAGATGATGCACTAATCAGCATGACTGTCCCCCTCATCTGTCTGCTTCAAAAAACCTTACAAGCACTAAGTGAGGAGGTTTTTGAAGAGGTCGAGGATGAGCAGTCAGAAATGCCATCTGCTTCTGGCAAGTCTGCGCAACGTGCTTCCACACAAAGGCCCAGGCAGGGGACACTTAGTGAGGAGGATGACAAGGAGTCAATGGAGGAGGAGGAACACATCTCTCCAGAGGAGGGAGGTACACAAGGCTCTAGTAGTCAGTGTGTACAGCGAGGGTGGGGTGATGCTGAGCAGGCAGAGATGCTGCCTCAAGCTGGGGACAGCGTTTCCGGTCCAGTTGGCAGTCTGCAGCACATGGTTGATTTCATGCTGCAGTGCTTGTTAAATGACCGCCGCATCGCCAACATTCTCCACACGGCTGATTATTGGGTGTACACCCTCCTAGATCCTTGCTACCGGGACAACTTACAAAGCCTCATACCACAGTTGAACCGGGAGCGAAAAATGCGGGAGTACCAAGAAACACATGTGCAGGCCATCATGTTCTCCATTCCCCCCACAAGTGTTGCTGGTAGTGCTTTTCAAAGCAGCCATGTGGGTAGAGGCAGTGGAGGAAGCTCTGCACAAAGAGGTAGCAGAGGCAGTGTCGCAGGACAAGGCAAGGCCAGTATGGCCCAAATGTGGAAAAGTTTTGTGGGACCGCCACAAATGGCTACACCATCACAGACGGCTCCAGTCAGCAGGAGGCAACGTTTCCGTCAGATGGTGACAGACTACTTGTCGTGCCCTGTTAGTGTTCTCCCAGACGGCTCTTCCCCGTTCAAGTATTGGGTCTCTAAGCTGGATACATGGCCAGAGCTTAGCCAGTATGCATTGGAGGTGCTGGCTTGCCCTGCTGCCAGTGTATTATCGGAACGTGTCTTTAGTGCTGCAGGTGGTGTGGTAACAGACCGTCGCACGCGACTATCCGCCGATAATGTTGACCGGCTTACTTTTGTGAAAATGAACAAGGCCTGGATCTCACCTGAATTTGCCAGTCCTCTTACAGAATAAATAATTGGCTGGCAACAGGATCCAGGTCTCCTGTTGTGTTCATGTTTCTATGACCTGAACTTTATTTCCTGGGCTACAGCAACGCCCGTTGTTGCTCAGAAGTGCTGTTTGCACAGACAAAACACTCGCTCATGTGTAAGTGGGGTTCGGTAACGTCAGCTGATCCCCTGCTGTGTGTATGGCAAAGTGTCCTGCTCCCTCCACAGTCAAACAACCTCAGATTTACACCTGGCTCCAAGTAGGCCTCGGCCTACTACCTGATTTTCCCTGGGCTCCGACACCGTCAGTTGGTGCTCAGAAGTGCTGTCCGCACAGACAAAACACTTGCTCATGTGTAAGTGGGGTTCCGTAACGTCAGCTGATCCCCTGCTGTGTGTACGGCAAACTCTCCTGCTGCCTACAACTTCTGACTACCTCTGATTTAATATGTTCTCTGATTTGCCCTCTGTCTCCACTCTGTTTTGAGTATTTCCTCCGGCCTACAACACCGCCTGTTTCTGCTCTCAAGTGCCGTCTGCACAATCCACACTTGTTCCTGTGGTACCTGGGTCCTGTAACATCTGCTCATCTCCAGAGTTGAGCACGGCAATGTCTCCTGCTTTGTCTACATTCCCACTACTTGTAGTGGAAATGTGGACAGAGCAGGAGACATTGCCTGACTCACCTCTAGGGAAAAGCTGCTGTCACAGAACCCCAGTAACACAGGAACAAGTGTGGGTTGTGCAGACGGCATTTCAGAGCAGCAACTGGCGTGGTTGGAAGCCAGAGGAAATACTCGAAACAGAGTGAAGACAGAGGCCTAATTGGAGTATGTTGACAGTTAGTAGTAGTCTAGAAACAATCGCAAACTGCCACCAAGTAGGCCTCGGCCTACTACCTGATTTTCCCTGGGCTCCGACACCGCCAGTTGGTGCTCAGAAGTGCTGTCCGCACAGACAAAACACTCGCTCATGTGTAAGTGGGGTTCCGTAACGTCAGCTGATCCCCTGCAGTGTGTACGGCAAACTCTCCTGCTGCCTACAACTTCTGACTACCTCTGATTTAATATGTTCTCTGATTTGCCCTCTGTCTCCACTCTGTTTTGAGTATTTCCTCCGGCCTACAACACCGCCTGTTTCTGCTCTCAAGTGCCGTCTGCACAATGCACACTTGTTCCTGTGGTACCTGGGTCCTGTAACATCTGCTCATCTCCAGAGTTGAGCACGGCAATGTCTCCTGCTTTGTCTATATTCCCACTACTTGTAGTGGAAATATGGACAGAGCAGGAGACATTGCCTGACTCACCTCTAGGGAGAAGCTGCTGTTACAGAACCCCAGTAACACAGGAACAAGTGTGGGTTGTGCAGACGGCATTTCAGAGCAGCAACTGGCGTGGTTGGAAGCCAGAGGAAATACTCGAAACAGAGTGAAGACAGAGGCCTAATTGGAGTACGTTGACAGTTAGTAGTCTAGAAACAATCGCAAACTGCCACCAAGTAGGCCTCGGCCTACTACCTGATTTTCCCTGGGCTCCGACACCGCCAGTTGGTGCTCAGAACTGCTGTCCGCACAGACAAAACACTCGCTCATGTGTAAGTGGGGTTCAGTAACGTCAGCTGATCCCCTGCTGTGTGTATGGCAAAGTGTCCTGCTCCCTCCACAGTCAAACAACCTCAGATTTACACCTGGCTCCAAGTAGGCCTCGGCCTACTACCTGATTTTCCCTTGGCTCCGACACCGCCAGTTGGTGCTCGGAAGTGCTGTCCACACAGAAAAACACACTCGTTCATGTGAAAGTGGGGTTCGGTAACATCAGCTGATCCCCTGCTGTGTGGAGGGCAAACTGCTGCTGCCTCCAAATTGTAACTACTTCAGATTTAAACATTCTCTGATTTGGCCTCTGTCTCAACTCTGTCTCTAATATTTCCCCTGACCTCCAACACCGCCAGTTCCTGCTCACAGTTGCCGTCCACACATTCCACACGTGTTCCTGTGTTACTGGGGTTCTGTAACATCAGCAGATCCCCCAATATGTGTCCGCCACTGTCTCCTGCGCTGTCCACCTTCCCACTGCAAGCGGTGGGAATGTGGACAAAGCAGGAGACAGTGGCAGACACACATCAGGGGATCTGCTGACATTACAGAATCCCAGTAACACAGGAACACGTGTGGATTGGGCAGACGGCTGCTGTACGCATAAACTGGCGGTGTTGGTGGTCACGTGAAATCCTGGAAACAGAGTGGAGACAGATGCCTAATTGGAGCACGTTGACAGTCTGTTGTAGCCTACAAACAATCTAAAACTGCCACCAAGTAGGCCTCGGCCTGCACCCTGGTTCTCCCTGGGCTCCAACAACGCTAGTTGGTGCTCGGAAGTGCTGTCCACACAGAGAAATACACTCGTTCATGTGAAAGTGGGGGTCAGTAATGTCAGCTGATCCCCTGCTGTGTGGAGGGCAAACTGCTGCTGCCTCCAAATTCAAACAACGTCTTATCTTAAACTGCCTCCAAGTAGGCATCAGCCTACAAAATGACTATCCCTGGGCTCCAACATCGTCAGTTGTTGCTCGGAAGTGCTATCCACACAGAAAAACACAATCGTTCATGTGAAAGTGGGGTTCGGTAACGTCAGCTGATCCCCTGCTGTGTGGAGGGCAAAGTGTCCTGCTCCCTCCAAAGTCAAAATACCTCAGCTTTACACCTGGCTCCTAGTAGGCCTCGGCCTGCACCATGATTGTCCCTGGGTTCCAACAACGCTAGTTGGTGCTCGGAAGTGCTGTCCACACAGAAAAACACACTCGTTCATGTGAAAGTGGGGTTCGGTAACGTCGGCTGATCCCCTGCTGTGTGGAGGGCAAAGTGTCCTGCTCCCTCCAAAGTCAAAATACCTCAGCTTTACACCTTGCTCCTAGTAGGCCTCGGCCTGCACCATGATTATCCCTGGGCTCCAACAACGCCAGTTGGTGCTCGGAAGTGCTGTCCACACAGAAAAACACACTCGTTCATGTGAAAGTGGGGTTCGGTAACGTCAGCTGATCCCCTGCTGTGTGGAGGGCAAACTGCTGCTGCCTCCAAATTGTAACTACTTCAGATTTAAACATTCTCTGATTTGGCCTCTGTCTCCACTCTGTCTCTAGTATTTCCCCTGACCTCCAACACCGCCAGTTCTTGCTCACAGTTGCCATCCACGCATTCCACACTTGTTCCTGTGTTCCTGGTGTTCTGTAACGTGAGCTGATCCCCCAATGTGTGTCCGGCACTGTCTCCTGCGCTGTCCACCTTGCCACTGAAAGTGTTGGGAATGTGGACAGAGCAGGAGACATTGGCAGACAAACATCAGGGGATCTGCTGACAATACAGAACACCAGTAACACAGGAACACATGTTTGGTTGGGCTGACGGCTACTGTACGCATAAACTGGCAGTGTTGGTGGTCACGTGAAATCCTGGAAACAGAGTGGAGACAGATGCCTAATTGGAGCACGTTGACAGTCTGTTGTAGCCTACAAACAATCTAAAACTACCACCAAGTAGGCCTCGGCCTACACCATGATTGTCCCTGGGCTCCAACAATGCCAGTTGGTGCTCGGCAGTGTCTTTGGCACGGGGACTCCCTGTTGCCCAGCCTGGTTCCAGCACGCCTGCTGTTTCCGGGTAGTGTCAAGGTCACTATGCCACCAATCCGTTGTCCTGTCGTCTTGCGGCCGGGTTAGCCGACTCTACGGTGCCTGCAGTTTAGGTGACTCCTATATGGGCTGCGGGAACTGGCACTGAAGGCTAGATCCATAGTGCCAATGGGACATGGACCCCCTGTAGGACTGTGGGTTTCGGTAACTGCGGCCGGCTTGCGGCCTGGCTACTTTGCTTTGAATGGGTACCTTCTGCTACCCACCCGGGTTCCAGCACTGTCTGCTGGTTCTCGCCAGAGCCTTTGGCCTAGGTGCCTCCATCTCGGTATCCGAAGTCCAGCACCGTCAGCTGGTCCTTGGTAGTGCTTTTTAGCACAGGTACCTTCTGCTTAGTAACCGTGGTCCAGCACCGTCAGTTGGTCCTCGGTAGTGCCATTGGCTCTTGTTCCTTCTGCTACCCATCCGGGTGCCAGCACTGTCTGCTGGTTCTCGCCACAGCCTTTGGCCTAGGTGCCTCCATCTCGGTATCCGAGGTCCAGCACCGTCAGCTGGTCCTTGGTAGTGCTTTTTAGCACAGGTACGTTCTGCTTAGTAACCGTGGTCCAGCACCGTCAGTTGGTCCTCGGTAGTGCCATTGGCTCTTGTTCCTTCTGCTACCCATCCGGGTTCCAGCACTGTCTGCTGGTTCTCGCCAGAGCCTTTGGCCTAGGTGCCTCCATCTCGGTATCCGAGGTCCAGCAACGTCAGCTGGTCCTTGATAGTGCTTTCTAGCACAGGTACCTCCTGCCTAGTAACCGTGGTCCAGCACCGTCAGCTGTTCCTCGGTAGTGCCATTGGCTCTTGTAGCTTTTGATACCCATCTGGGTTCCAGCACTGTCAGCTGGTTCTCGGCAGTGTCTTTGGCACGGGTACTCCCTGTTGCCCAGCCTGTTTTCAGCACGCCTGCTGTTACCGGGTAGTGTCAAGGTCACTATGCCTCCAATCCGTTGTCCTGTCGACTTGCGGCCGGGTTAGCCGACTCTATGGTGCCTACAGTTTAGGTGACTCCTATGTGGGCTGCGGGAACTGGCACTGAAGGCTGGATCCGTAGTGCCAATGGGACCTGGACCCCCTGTAGGACTGTGGGTTTCGGTAACTGCGGCCGGCTTGCGGCCTGGCTACTTTGCTTTGAATGGGTACCTTCTGCTACCCACCCGGGTTCCAGCACTGTCTGCTGGTTCTCGCCAGAGCCTTTGGCCTAGGTGCCTCCATCTCGGTATCCAAAGTCCAGCACCGTCAGCTGGTCCTTGGTAGTGCTTTTTAGCACAGGTACCTTCTGCTTAGTAACCATGGTCCAGCACCGTCAGTTGGTCCTCGGTAGTGCCATTGGCTCTTGTTCCTTCTGCTACCCATCCGGGTGCCAGCACTGTCTGCTGGTTCTCACCACAGCCTTTGGCCTAGGTGCCTCCATCTCGGTATCCGAGGTCCAGCACCGTCAGCTGGTCCTTGGTAGTGCTTTTTAGCACAGGTACCTTCTGCTTAGTAACCGTGGTCCAGCACCGTCAGTTGGTCCTCAGAAGTGCCATTGGCTCTTGTTCCTTCTGCTACCCATCCGGGTGCCAGCACTGTCTGCTGGTTCTCGCCACAGCCTTTGGCCTAGGTGCCTCCATCTCGGTATCCGAAGTCCAGCACCGTCAGCTGGTCCTTGGTAGTGCTTTTTAGCACAGGTACCTTCTGCTTAGTAACCGTGGTCCAGCACCGTCAGTTGGTCCTCGGTATTGCCATTGGCTCTTGTTCCTTCTGCTACCCATCCGGGTGCCAGCACTGTCTGCTGGTTCTCGCCACAGCCTTTGGCCTAGGTGCCTCCATCTCGGTATCCGAGGTCCAGCACCGTCAGCTGGTCCTTGGTAGTGCTTTTTAGCACAGGTACCTTCTGCTTAGTAACCGTGGTCCAGCACCGTCAGTTGTTCCTCAGAAGTGCCATTGGCTCTTGTTCCTTCTGCTACCTATCCGGGTGCCAGCACTGTCTGCTGGTTCTCGCCACAGCCTTTGGCCTAGGTGCCTCCATCTTGGTATCCGAGGTCCAGCACCGTCAGCTGGTCCTTGGTAGTGCTTTTTAGCACAGGTACCTTCTGCTTAGTAACCGTGGTCCAGCACCGTCAGTTGGTCCTCGGTAGTGCCATTGGCTCTTGTTCCTTCTGCTACCCATCGGGTGCCAGCACTGTCTGCTGGTTCACGCCAGTTTCTCAGCCTTCTTGTACCTTCTGCTACATTTCCAAGATCAAGCTTTTTGAAATTGTCTTTGGTAATCCTTATTGATCTCCATGACGACGACCCTGATGATGACGACCCTGAAGACCACACCAAAGAAGACCAGAAATATGACCCTAAATAATAAGACCAAGAGGACAAAGAACATGAAGACAACCACCAAGATACAGAACAAAAGACAGAAGAACAAGAAGCAGAAGAAGCAAAAGCAGAAGAACAGAAAGCAGAAGAACATTAAGCATAAGACTAAAAATCAGCATAGAAGAAATCAAAATTATAAGCAGAAGAAGACTAAGCAGTAAATGGGGGTGAGTCCGTTCCTCCTCGTGGTGCCCCTGGAAAATGCCTGCTACTGCAGGCCAAACTGAACGCGGACAAATCCTGTTGTAAATCTTTAGTGACAGGCAGAACGTAAGGTGTAATCTTCTAACTTTTATAGATAAGTACTACAGGAATGCCTGTCACTAGAGTTGAGCGAAACGGGTCGAAAAATTTCAAAAGTCGCCGACTTTTGGCAAAGTCGGGTTTCATGAAACAAAACCCGACCCTAGGATGAGGTCGGCCACGAGGTCGGCGACTTACGCGCCAAAATCGCGTTTCAAAAGTTTGTTTTGCGCTCTTTTTCAGCCAATCAGGATCCACGGACACTGTGGGCAACGTGATGACATAGGCACGGGTCACCACCATCTTTCAGAAGGGCATGCAAGTGATTGGCTTGCTTTGGTGGGCGTCACTGGGGGTATAAAAGGGCGTGCACGCCGACCGCCATCTTACTTCTGCCGATCTTAGTATAGGGAGAGGTTGCTGCTGATTCTGTAGGGAGAGCGTTAGGCAGGGAAGAAGACAAAAAAACTGCTTCTGCTGCTAGCGATTTGGCCTGCACAACACACCAGTCACTGTGTGTGCAGTGCAAGGGGAGGCTATATAGTGGTGTATCAGTGGTGTTGGTTGTTGGGCTGCCTTCTAAGGCTTCCTGACATTCCTGCATTGCTGTTACCCACTGCTCCGCAAACTGCTTTTTTAAAAGCAATCCCAATTTTTTTTTTTGTCCTGCTGAGAAGACAAAAAAACTGCTTCTGCTGCTAGCAATTTGGCCTGCACAACACACCAGTCACTGTGTGTGCAGTGCAAGGGGAGGCTATATAGTGGTGTATCAGTGGTGTTGGTTGTTGGGCTGCCTTCTACGGCTTCCTGACATTCCTGCATTGCTGTTTACCCACTGCTCCGCAAACTGCTTTTTTAAAAGCAATCCCAATTTTTTTTTTTGTCCTGCTGAGAAGACAAAAAAACTGCTTCTGCTGCTAGCAATTTGGCCTGCACAACACACCAGTCACTGTGTGTGCAGTGCAAGGGGAGGCTATATAGTGGTGTATCAGTGGTGTTGGTTGTTGGGCTGCCTTCTAAGGCTTCCTGACATTCCTGCATTGCTGTTTACCCACTGCTCCGCAAACTGCTTTTTTAAAAGCAATCCAATCTCCCTTATCCTTTAGTCACTTTTGTCACAGCTGTGCCATCGAGCCTGTCACATAGCGCTCAGATATTCATTGGGCCTTACACAATCCAAAAGTGTCCATCCAGTGTCCAAAAGTGTGTGCAAAGATTCAAAATCTCCCTTATCCTCTAGTCACTTTGGTCACAGCTGTGCCATCGAGCCTGTCACATAGCGCTCAGATATCAGTGGGCATCACATAATCCAAAAGTGTCCAGTGTCCAAAAGTGTGTGCAGAGATTCAAAATCTCCCTTATCCTCTAGTCACTTTGGTCACAGCTGTGCCATCGAGCCTTTCACATAGCGCTCAGATATCAGTGTTCCTCACACAATCCAAAAGTGTCCATCCAGAGTCCAAAAGTGTGTGCAGAGATTCAATATCTCCCTTATCCTCTAGTCACTTTGGTCACAGCTGTGCCATCGAGCCTGTCACATAGCGCTCAGATATCAGTGGGCCTCACACAATCCAAAAGTGTCCATCCAGTGTCCAAAAGTGTGTGCAGAGATTCAAAATCTCCCTTATCCTCTAGTCACTTTTGTCACAGCTATGCCATCGAGGATGTCACATAGCGCTCAGATATTCATTGGGCCTCACACAATCCAAAAGTGTCCAGTGTCCAAAAGTGTGTGCAGAGATTCAAAATCTCCCTTATCCTCTAGTCACTTTGGTCACAGATGTGCAATCGAGCCTGTCACATAGCGCTCAGATATCAGTGGGCCTCACACAATCCAAAAGTGTCCATCCAGTGTCCAAAAGTGTGTCCAGAGATTCAAAATCTCCCTTATCGTCTAGTCACTTTGGTCACAGCTGTGCCATCGAGCCTGTCACATAGCGCTCAGATATCAGTGGGCCTCACACAATCCAAAAGTGTCCATCCAGTGTCCAAAAGTGTGTGCAGAGATTCAAAATCTCCCTTATCCTCTAGTCACTTTGGTCACAGCTGTGCCATCGAGCCTGTCACATAGTGCTCAGATATTCATTGGGCCTCACACAATCCAAAAGTGTCCAGTGTCCAAAAGTGTGTTAAGAGATTCAAAATCTCCTTTATCCTCTAGTCACTTTGGTCACAGCTGTGCCATCAAGCCTGTCACATAGCGCTCAGATATCAGTGGGCCTCACACAATCCAAAAGTGTCCATCCAGTGTCCTAAAGTGTGTGCAGAGATTCAAAATCTCCCTTATCCTCTAGTCACTTTGGTCACAGCTGTGTCATCGAGCCTGTCACATAGCGCTCAGATATCAGTGGGCCTCACACAATCCAAAAGTGTTCATCCAGTGTCCAAAAGTGTGTGCAGAGATTCAAAATCTCCCTTATCCTCTAGTCACTTTGGTCACAGCTGTGCCATCGAGCCTGTCACATAGCGCTCAGATATCAGTGGGCCTCACACAATCCAAAAGTGTCTAGTGTCCACAAGTGTCTGCAGAAATTCAAAATCTCCCCTGTCCTATAGACACCTTGTACCTTGTTTTACATTACTATATAGTTTGTTGGATTTTGTCTACATTTCTACCAAAAATGAGGAAGGCTGGTGGAAGAGGCCGTGGAATTGGGCGGGGGTTGGCAGCTGGTAATGATGGTGTTGGTGGTGGATCTGATGGTAGTGGCAAGATCAAAATAGGACCGAATGAAGGAGGTGCTGACCCTGCGTCATCGTCTGGCTACATAAGGCCTCGAACGCTTAGTTTTCTAGGAGTTGGCAAACCGCTTTTAAAGCCAGAGCATCAGGAAAAAGTTTTGTCTTACATTGCTGACTCAGCCTCCAGCTCTATCGCCTCCTCTTCTTCAGTTGTAAAAAGTAAAAGCACTGAGTCGTCATTGGAGGCTCATGTTCATGAACCACACCTTTCCTTGTGTCCTTCACCCCAACCAAGATTGAAGGATGACGCAGGCCATACTACTGATTACTCCATGGAGCTGTTTTCACATACCATGCCTGGATTATCAAGTCAAATGGTGAATTACCCAGGCCAAGATGAATCTGACATGGAGTGCACTGATGCACAGCCGCTGATGGATGATTCTGCTGGTACATTCACTCAGAGCACTACATTGTCCTCGCAGTGTACAGAGCCAGATTCTGAGCCTGATGAGACTCAGGTGCCCCTTCCCGCACACTATACCACCATACACGGTGACACAGAGGAAGGTGCACATGACATAGAAGAGGAGGTGATGGATGACCCAGTTGTTGACCCAGATTGGCATCCATTGGGGGAAGAGGGTGCTGCTTCCAATAGCTCAGATGAGGAGCATCCACAGCAGACATGGACATCGCAACAGCTGTTATCTGGCAGGCCCGGAGCACTCCAAAGACAGGTTCCAAACATCAAAAGAGTTGCTGGACAGCTTGTCCAGAGGGTCAAAAGATCACAGCGTGCTAGGCCGCAAAATGTCTGCCAAAGTAGGAAGAGTGCAGTGTGGCACTTTTTTGAACAAAATCCTCATGATCAGGCCAAGGTTATCTGTAAGAAGTGCGCAAAGACCTTTAGCCGAGGGAAAAATCTGAAAAATTTGAATACCAGTTGCATGCTTAGACATTTAACCAGCATGCACTTGTAAGCGTGGACACAACACCAAACCTCAAGTGCCACATGTGCAACTGATCACAACGAAGGTAGTCAGCAACGCTGCATTGTTTTCCCTACTGTAAGCCCACCGGTTAGCACAGCAGCAAATGTTGAGCTGTCGTTGCAAGGCCACAGCAGTCAGGGAATCCCACTGTTATATCAACGAAAGACTGATTCTAGGCCATCAGAAAGAACACCAACTCCATCACTATCATCAACCCTCTCTCAGTCCACCCTGTCCACCGCTATTTCCACCATATGCAGCTCTCAAGTCCAGCTCACCCTCCCAGACACTATGAGTAGGTCAAGAAAGTACTCAGTCTCTCATCCGCGTACACTGGGTTTGAACGCCCACATTGCCAAACTAATCTCGTTTGAGATGATGCCCTTTCGGTTGGTGGAAAGCACAGCTTTCCGCGAACTCATGGCCTATGCAGTACCATGCTATGACCTACCCAGTCGCCACTTCTCCTCTCGCAAAGCCATCCCAGCCCTCCACCATCATGTGAAAGACCGCATTGTCCATGCACTCAAGCAGTCAGTGAGCGGAAAGGTGCACCTCACAACCGATGCATGGTCCAGTCGGCATGGCCAGGGCCGTTACGTGTCCATCACTGCGCACTGGGTTATTGTGGTGGATTCAGGGTCCACAGGGGACAGCGGTGGTGGGACAGTGCTGCCTAGCCCACGGTATAGGAAACAGTTGGCTCTAGGCGTTCGACCCTCCTCCTCCTCCTCCAGAAGCGAAAGCTCGTCCACAGAGCGCAGTCGTACGAGCACTCCATCTGCAGCTGCCACTGTTGCACACGATGTGTCCCCCTATCGAGCAGCTAGTGGAAAGCGTCAGCAGGCTGTGTTGCAGATGATGTGTTTGGGCGACAGACACACCGCCGAGGTGCTGGCCGAGTACTTGAAGCGACAAACTGAGTCATGGCTGGGCAGTGTACATCTTGAGGCAGGCAAGGTAGTTAGTGATAACGGCCGTAATTTTGTGGCAGCCATAGCCCTTTCAAAACTCAGCCACATACCTTGCTTGGCTCACACCTTGAACCTGGTGGTGCAGTGCTTCCTCAAAAATTATCCGGAGTTAACAGCCCTGCTCCAGAAGGTGCGAAGACTGTGCGCGCACATCCGCCGGTCGCCTGTACACTCCGTTCGTATGCAGAAGCTGCAGCGATTGCTCCACCTTCCCAACCACCGCCTCATTATCAACATTGCAACAAGGTGGAACTCCACCCTGCACATGGTGGAGCGGCTGTGCGAGCAGAGGCATTCCATAATGCATTTGTGGGAGGATACACGGCCAGGCACTTTGAGAGCAGACATGGAGTTGACAGGTGTGCAGTGGTCGAAGCTGAAAGACCTCTGTAAAGTCCTTCAGTGTTTTGAGGAATGCACACGGCTGGTAAGCGCAGACGACGCCATCCTAAGCATGAGCATCCCACTTATGCGTCTGCTCATGCAAACTTTGACGCACCTTAAGGAGCAGGTGTCTGCAGCCAATGTTGATGAGGAGGAAGAGGAGGAGGGAATCCTTGATGACATTCAGCCATTGTCTGCTCAGGGACCTCTCCTGGACGAGGTGGAGGAAGAAGAGGAGGAGGAGGATGATGATGGGGATGATTACTTAGGGAAGGAGGATGCATCTCATGGGGCAAGTGAAAATGTTGACGTGGCAAGGTCTGGTTCAGGGTTTGTCCGTGACTGGAGGGATGTGGATTTGCCAGAAAGTGCTCCTCCACCCAGCACTCGCAGTGCATCATTGACACCGGGAACATTGGCCCACATGTCAGATTATGCCTTGCGGATCCTAAAAAGGGACCCCCGCATTGCCAAAATAATGAACGATGATGACTACTGGTTGGCCAGCATCCTGGATCCACGCTATAAAGGCAAATTACAAAACATCATGCCACAGGAGAACCTTGACCTAATATTGGCTAATAAACAAGCAACTCTGGTAAATCGGTTGCTTGAGGCATTCCCAGCACACAGCAGCGGTGATGGTTCTCACACGAGCCGTACGGGCCGGGGGCAGCTTGGCAGAGGTGTTCGTGGTGCACACAGCAGAAGTGGCGTTGGAGACAGGGGTTTCATGACAATGTTGTGGACTGATTTTTCAAATACCGCTCACACAACTGGTAATACTGCATCGATAGAAAGTGACAGGAGACAGCAGTTGTCAACTATGGTTACAAACTACATTTCCTCCCATATCGATGTTCTCCCACACAGGTCATTCCCCTTTGACTATTGGGCCGCTAAACTGGACACCTGGCCTGAATTGGCCCAATATGCCTTACAGGAGCTCGCTTGCCCTGCTGCAAGTGTGCTATCGGAAAGAGTCTTCAGTGCAGCTGGATCAATCCTGACAGAAAAAAGGACCTGTCTGTCAACCCAAAATGTGGATGATCTAACCTTCATTAAAATGAACCATGCATGGGTTTCCAAGGATTTTGTCCCACTTTCCCCTGATGACACATAGGGTGACAGAAAAATGGCTTGCTTTGGTCCACCTCTTCCTGGTACTTCACCTATTTCGCCTTTTGCATCAGCTGAATGTCCAACATCAACATATGCCACTTTCTAAAACTCCCTAACTGTGCTGCCTCCCCCCCCATGGCCGGGGTCACCACCTAGCGCACGACACCGTGCGAGTGCCGTTGCCCTGGACAGGTGGGTAGGCCGACTCTTGGGCGCGGGCACTGGCACAGGGTCCCTCATAGTGCAATCAAGTGTCTCTGACGGTGGTGGTGCACACCCGCCGTCAGACACACCGCTGTACTATGAGGGGCCCAGTGCCAGTACCGACGCCCACGAGTGGGCCCCCCTTGCTTGGGCAGGGCCCCAGCATTTGCAATCTTTACCTCTCCCTGCTCCTCCGCTGTGTAATCTGGGCCGTCAAATCCATACTGTGCCTGACACCGTCTGAGCCTGCCTCCTGATGTATAGACATATATTTTGAATGTGTACGCTATCCATACATGTTATCCGGGGATACAGTACCCTTTCTAACCTTTGTGCAATCACGTGCAATCCATACTGGGCCTAACACCGTCTGAGCCTGCCTCCTGAGACATATATTTTGAATGTGTACGCTATCCATACATGTTATCCGGGGATACGGTACCCTTTCTAACCTTTGTGCAATCACGTGCAATCCATACTGGGCCTAACACCGTCTGAGCCTGCCTCCTGAGACATATATTTTGAATGTGTACGCTATCCATACATGTTATCCGGGGATACGGTACCCTTTCTAACCTTTGTGCAATCACGTGCAATCCATACTGGGCCTATCACCGTCTGAGCCTGCCTCCTGAGACATATATTTTGAATGTGTACGCTATCCATACATGTTATCCGGGGATACGGTACCCTTTCTAACCTTTGTGCAATCACGTGCAATCCATACTGGGCCTAACACCGTCTGAGCCTGCCTCCTGAGACATATATTTTGAATGTGTACGCTATCCCTACATGTTATCTGGGGATACGGTACCCTTTCTAACCTTTGTGCAATCACGTGCAATCCATACTGGGCCTAACACCGTCTGAGCCTGCCTCCTGAGACATATATTTTGAATGTGTACGCTATCCATACATGTTATCCGGGGATACGGTACCCTTTCTAACTTTTGTGCAATCACGCGCAATCCATACTGGGCCTAACACCGTCTGAGCCTGCCTCCTGAGACATATATTTTGAATGTGTACGCTATCCATACATGTTATCCGGGGATACGGTACCCTTTCTAACCTTTGTGCAATCACGTGCAATCCATACTGGGCCTAACACCGTCTGAGCCTGCCTCCTGAGACATATATTTTGAATGTGTACGCTATCCATACATGTTATCCGGGGATACGGTACCCTTTCTAACCTTTGTGCAATCACGTGCAATCCATACTGGGCCTAACACCGTCTGAGCCTGCCTCCTGAGACATATATTTTGAAAGTGTACGCTATCCATACATGTTATCTGGGGATACGGTACCCTTTCTAACCTTTGTGCAATCACGTGCAATCCATACTGGGCCTAACACCGTCTGAGCCTGCCTCCTGAGACATATATTTTGAATGTGTACGCTATCCATACATGTTATATGGGGATACGGTACCCTTTCTAACCTTTGTGCAATCACGTGCAATCCATACTGGGCCTAACACTGTCTGAGCCTGCCTCTTGAGACATATATTTTGAATGTGTACGCTATCCATACATGTTATCTGGGGATATGGTACCCTTTCTAACCTTTGTGCAATCACGTGCAATCCATACTGGGCCTAACACCGTCTGAGAATGATAGATGGGGTCCACCATACACTGGAACATTCCAAAGGTGGACATCAGACACTGGAGCAGCATTTACAGGGCCCATTATACACTAGAGCATTAGAAATGGGGCCCATTATATTTGGAGCATTATTTGGGCCCATAAGACAGTAGAGCTTCATCCATGGGGACCAACATATACTGTAGCATTATGTGGAGCTCATCATATACTGTTTCAAACATTATATGGGACCAATGATTCTGTATGGAGAAATAGATGGGCCTCGTCATGAGATGTAAAAAGTGAGGTATTTTTCATTGTACTATACCGCTATTTCTCTGCCGTATCGGAGCATGATGAGTTGTGGTATGTGTTAAAGGGGCGCTCTTTCGCCCAGGGCACATGAAAACCTGTAGCCAGCCCTACCCCCCACAACTGTAGCCAAATAACCCCCATTTTTCAGTGCGTAACTTGTATTATGAAGTTAATTAAGGTTGACAAGCTTAAGTAAGAAGAATTGATGCTTTTGGCATTCAAATGGGCACTGTAGGTGTGTTTCCTGTCCTCCTCTCACTGCCGACTTTTATTCCCCATTGACTTACATTGGGTTTCGTGTTTCGGGACGACCCCGACTTTTCCCTATAATCGGACGATCTTGCTCGACCCGACTTTTGGAAAAGTCGGGTTTCACGAAACGAAACGCGACCCTAAAAAACCAAAAGTCGCTCAACTCTACCTGTCACCATAAGAAAATGAAGACAAAGAAGAATAGGAAGAAGATGAAGAAATAGCATATTAAAATTGATAATAGCTGAATAAGAAGAATATGAAGAATGGAAAAAAAAATTAATGGGAAGAAGATGAAGAAGAAGAAGAAGATGAATAAGGTGAAGAAGAAGTTGATGAAAAAAATGCTACTGCTGCGGATCATGAAGGAGAAAGTGTGGGAGAAGTACAAAAGAACGTGAAGAGGATGGAAGTTGTGAAACATACATATCTGACAAAATATAAAAAAGGTTAACATAGTCAATATCTTTTTAACTCCGAACGTACTGAAAAAAAAAATTGGAATTAATGCTATGCCATGTGATTTGAATAAACCACTATGCTTTTAATGTCTCCTCCACCTCCCACAATACATTCTACATGATTCTTATTTGTTTTCAATTATGTAGAATTAGCCAACAAGGAAATAAAGGGCTTTTTTTAATTCCGATACCGGAAGTCCCATTGACTTGAATGGGACTTCCGGTATCGGAATTGGCGATACCCGATATTTTTTTCGTATCGGGCGATACCATCCGATACGATATTTTTGGGTATCGAACGGTATCGCTCAACACTTCTGAGGACACATCCTGACAAGTTTTTCCTCTATTGTCGGATGACCGTTTCTACCTTTGATGCTTTGTTGGAGACAGTGCGCCCAGGGATCACCTTCCAGGACACCCGGATGCGCAAATGTATCTCTGCGGAGGAGCGCCTTCTCCTTACGTTACGGTATGTATTTCTCAGCTACAGAATGTATGTAGATGATTATTTTCTCAGCTTATTCTTTTACTCAGTAACCCCTTTTTGGCCAAGAAACATTAGGTATTGGTACCAAATATATGCTCTGAAACTTAGAACACTTTGATGTGTTATTCCACATTACATAGCCGTGGTACATGTGTATATGTATTGTTCGCCTAGCTTCTTACTTACACACTGTGCTGGTGATTTATATGTAATGTGTGCATCCTTGAGCATGTATTTTTATGCATATATTTTCTACATTTGTTTAATTGTAGGTTCGTCTCAACTGGCCTTTCTTATGCAGCACTCCATCTGGAGTTTTTGATTGGGCGACCGACAATATCCGGCATCGTTCGTGCTACATGTTCGGAAATCTTGTCCAGAGTTCATCATCTGGTCATGCCAGAGCCCAAGATGGGAGACTGGTTGAGGATTGCCAGGGGATTTGAGTTGCAATGGCAATTCCCCAATTGTATTGGAGCCCTGGATGGGAAGCACATCCGTGTGGGTAAGCCTCCAAACTCAGGGTCCCGATTCTATAAATATAAACAATATTTTTCTGTAGTTTTGTTGGCTCTGGTTGACAGCAACTACAGGTTTATAATTGTAGACATTGGGGCTTATGGAAGAACTGGAGGCTCTAGAGTGTTCAGTTCTTCCATTATGGGTCGGTGGCTGCGCAATAACCTGTTGGACCTACCACCACCACGTCAGCTGCCAGGCTCAAATCAAGAAGCGGTGCCTTATGTCCTAGTTGGGGATGAAGCCTTCCAATTGACCAGACATGTCATGAGGCCATACCCGCGCAGAAACCTTGACCACTGGCGCTGGATTTTTAATGTGCGCCTTTCACGTGCCTGAAGACTGGTGGAGTGCGCCTTCGGCATTCTTTGTGCCAAATGGCATGTCCTCAAGTCTGCCATTCAGCTGAGTGAAGCCACCGTCAATGAGGTCATCAAAGCTTGTGTGGTCTTCCATAACTTCACTAGACTGCATGATTGCTCCTCATCTGATGTGACTGAAGGTGTGGTGGAAAATGGGGCTAGGCCTACGACACATGTGCTCCCTTTACGGCGTCCTCTCTCAGGACTCAAAGTATGTGATGTGTTCACCCAGTATTTTGTTTCACCTGATGGTTCTACTACC
The DNA here is from genome assembly GCF_039654945.1 of Dendrobates tinctorius. Lineage (NCBI taxonomy): Eukaryota > Metazoa > Chordata > Amphibia > Anura > Dendrobatidae > Dendrobates > Dendrobates tinctorius. The sequence goes on along the minus strand of NW_027361998.1, from coordinate 6,696,656 downwards.
TGGCAAGATCAGGCTGTATCTGTGTTGTGATGTTCTTATGTGTGTGTATATCATTTTTTTTGTTTGGTCTTATCTGATTTGTGTTGTCTGTTTATATGTGATAAAGTTGACTTACTTATTCGAATGCCTAAAATAATTCAGGAAGAAGGCCAAAGATGCATTTCAAATGTTTTATAAATGCAAAAAATAGCTTACAATATGGTGTACCATATTTCTGTCATATGGCAGATATTGCCCAGGTCATTTAGCCTTTTCTGTATATAACATTGTCACTTTTTGACAAACAAAGAGGTAACAAGAAATTATAAATACCAACAAAAATAATTTACAAAACAATTAGCTATTTTATAACTGCTGGTAGCTTGGCGGAGGTGATGGCGGGAGGCCTTCATCACTTTGTTGGGGGTTGGGGTGCCCAGCTTGGGTGGAGGTGTAGGTGTGACGCCCCCAGGAGTATGGTCGCCACACTGACTTTGCCTTCCTCCAGGGGAGGGTAATGCCAGGCTTGGAGGCAATGATGGGTCTCTCTCACAGTCAATCCTTACATGCAACACAGTTCCACTCCTGGCCAGCAGGGGGAGCTCTGACCCTTGATTCAGGGGAGGAGTGCTCTCTGTGGGCCAGGAGGAAGTAGGAGTTAGTTAGTCTGCGGAGGGTGAAGTGTGCAGACGTGGAATGAGAAGCTGGAGGTTGAGCTGCAGAAGGTGAGCTCCTTCAGCTTGAGAGCGCAGAAAACTGGAGTCTGGTCTCCACGGTGGTACGGATACTAACAGTCCTGCCACAGATACCAGAGGAGTAGGAGTGTTGTGAGTTCATTTTCCCCTTCATCACTGAGGTCTGGTGAACTCCCTATTCTGGTAAAGGAAGGTAATGAGCCTGATTATCAGGCACCTGAGCCTAATGAGGACGACTGGCTGAGTGGATTCACAGACTGGATATAAGGCTGCCGACGCCCTTCTGCCCAGCGGGTGATTTCTCTGTGGACTTCTAGGACACCAGTCTGATTCCTGCTCCTCTAAAGCTAAGTTTTCTGTTTTGCCTGTTGGCATTTTTGTTTTGTTTTTTGTTTTCCTTGCTTTTCTGTATTCTGCCATTCCCTGCTGGGGTGAGCTGAATCTCCTTTTGCCTGTAGCTCTGTCTTCAGAATATTCCTGAGTACTGACATAGCTTTTTTGAACCCTAGTGTCTTCAGGGCCTTTTTCACTGTCAGTCTGTTGGCTCTTATTTTCATAGGGTTTTTCACGGATTGCAGACAGCAGCCTTCCTGTCCTTTTCTATCTAGTTAGCTTGGGCCCCGTCTTTGCTCAGTCTATCTTTCTGTCTGTGTTAGTATTTTCATCTTGCTTCACCGTCTTTATATGTTGGGGGCTGCCTATTGCTTTGGGGTCTGCTCTGGGGCAGTTTAGATTTCCCCTTTCTTTCTTTAGGCCTATTTAATTCTCTGGCTGTGATCGAGGGGTCTAGGGCATCGTAGGAACCCCCCACGGCTACTGCTAGTTGTGTTGATAGGTTCAGGGGTCTGCAATCCGATAGCTGCCAACTTCTCTGGTTTTCTGGACTTAGCTAGCATTTCTGTTTTTGCCTCCTACGGTGACTCAATCATAACATAGGAGGCTCTATATGCCCTACTCCCATCTAAAACTTGAGGCACAACAGCAAAACGGATAGAGTGCCGGGGATTCAGAGAGAGAGAGAGAGGAGTCCCAGAGAGAGAGAGGCTACAGCTGTCTGCCGTGCAAGTGGAGTTCTAGGAACATCTGACAGGAGGAACTTCAGAGTAGCTAAGTACTGGAGTGCTTCACACTACACAAGCACTAGGAAGGAGACTGCACAGCCCGTCTGTGAGAGAGAATCCCTGAGTTGCTTCCAGGCTAGCCTGCTCCAATACCATCTATAATCAGGACCCTGGACTGCAGTTATCAAGTAAAGGTACTGAAATTGCACCCCGCTGTGTCATGTCTGCTTCCTACCCTATCGGCACTGCTACATCTTCGTGCCAACCACCTATACACTGCCCTGGGATTACAGCTTCACCTGTGGGGAGCTACACCATCTAAGCTGTGACACACTATCAGCCCCAGAGGATCTGCACGCAGCGTTGGCTAACATCTCACTTGCCAAACACCACAGGTGGCATCACAAACTTTTCATATAAACTGCCCTACAAACATCACCGCCATTGATATTGGGCACCCAGGGCCACGGACCGGGTCACCGCTGCTGTGACACATCATCCCCCTGACACCGACCCAGTACCGAGTACCCCACAGCCCTGGGTCAAGCCAGCAAGGGCGACCCATAGGCACACGTGCAGGCGGACACTCAGATCCTATTTGAGCATGCACAGCTGGTTGTCGGACAAGGCGGAGACGGTTACGGGTTGAGAGCTGCCACCTCTCAAGATACTCAAACAACTCATATGACTCATTGGGGTGAGTGCATGCATCAATTAGGATCTGAATGAATTTGCGCACACGTAGCCTCACCTCACGGGGTAGGGGATGGAGGTACCGGGCCAGGCTTCGGGAATATGCCTCTTCACCCTCATCCTGGGCAGCCCTGGACAGGTAATTTAGGACACCTGTGTCTACATGCCTCCGGGTATCAGAGGCTGTGTTGTCCCTTCTCCGTCTCCCACGGCGGCCTACGGCTGCAGGCTGGGGGGACCCCTCAACACGGCCAGTAGGGCTGCTGCTGTTGCCAGGGTCTTCTAAGTTGCTGGCTGCTGGTGGCTCTGCTGGGTCTGGACCAGGTGCAGAACCTGATGCTGGGCCTGATGCTGGTGGAGCTTGGGGGTTGCAAAAGCTCTGGTCAGAAGATGGGCCAGCCACCTCTTCACATCCCCTGTCCAGGTCTATAATGGGCTCAGTATCCGACCCTGTCTCCATCTCTGTGAGGTTGGACTGAGTTCTGTTAGGAAATGTGCAAAAAAAAATGTAGATCTGACCATAAAACGCATATGTGTCATGTGGTGTGATGTCTGCACTTACGGTCTGAGATCCATACTGGGTGCCAAAAATGCCAAGCGGTCAAAATATATGTATTTCCGCTTGGTCGGTGCTGCTGCCCCACTCCTGGCCCTCTGCTGTCTTTCCCGCCGGTACTGGTCGCGGATGCTGCGCCAGCGTCTCATCACATCCTCCACTGCAATGTGAAGTGAAAAGGGACTGTAACTATTGGGAATTATGCCAAGCAATATTCCTAACATTTCACATAGTCACATGGCCTTGTAGGGGGTTGTTTTTATGTAAATTTTTCTTTAGCAAACAGGGATACCTACATACACAGTCTAGGATTGTAGGGGCTACATTTAAAAATGCTCACTTCTGGCCTTTAAGCTGATTGGTAAAAATGACATTTACTTACGAATGTGTTGTTGCTCCTCACGTGGCCGTTGGGCATAGTCTGGGAACATGTGCACACAGATGTGCCACCATGCCGCCTCTTTGCAACCCCGGTCAGAATAATGGGCATCCCGTTGGTCCCAAAGTTCGGGCCTTTCCTGTACCAACACAATTAGGAGCTCCACATTAATGTGGACAGACATGACGCTGCAGGACTCCATGGAGGCATACTTCCTGGATGTCTGGAGCGCTATTTGAGCTAATTTGCATGTCTAAGCTTCCTGATGATGGATTGGCCCAATTCCTGTCACCAGGAAAAATCTTGCGTATTTCTCGCAAGTCACACGGGTGGTCAGTGTGTAATGTGATTTTTTTGCGCACCCATAGACTTGCATTGGCGTTCTACGGTTGTAATACGCTGACAAGCGCAGCATGCTGCGATTGGCACGCACCGTAGAAAATACGCGAGAAAAATACGGCTGATGGGAGCTACACCATAGAGAATCATTGGTCCGTGGGCAATGCATTTTTTTATCGCCTCTCACTCGTCCGTATTCCTCTCTAGTGTGACGCCGGCCTAAAGAAAAAAATGTCATATGGAGATATACCTGAAGTGCATGTGTGCTCGGGCTCCCAGTGAATATCCTCCAACCCCAACAGCACCGTTTCGCAGAGTGCTTCTTCTATGGGGGCCCCCATACTTATTAGTCTTTACAGCACACAGAGGTTCTTTATATTTACATTCATGCATTTTTCACTCTGAATTTACTTTACCGGCACATAAATACAGTTGTGGCCAAAAGTATTGACACCCCAGCAATTCTGTGAGATAATACTCAGTTTCTTCCTGAAAATGATTGCAAACACAAATTCTTTGGTATTATTATCTTCATTTAATTTGTCTTAAATGAAAAAACACAAAAAGAATTGTCCTAAAGCCAAATTGGATATAATTCCACACCAAACGTAAAAAAGAGGGTGGACAAAAGAATTGGCACTGTTCGAAAAATCATGTGATGCTTCTCTAATTTGTGTAATTAACAGCACCTGTAACTTACCTGTGGCACCTAACAGGTGTTGGCAATAACTAAATCACACTTGCAGCCAGTTGACATGGATTAAAGTTGACTCAACCTCTGTCCTGTGTCCTTGTGTGTACCACATTGAGCATGGAGAAAAGAAAGAAGACCAAAGAACTGTCTGAGGACTTGAGAAACCAAATTGTGAGGAAGCATGAGCAATCTCAAGGCTACAAGTCCATCTCCAAAGATCTGAATGTTCCTGTGTCTACCGTGCGCAGTGTCATCAAGAAGTGTAAAGCCCATGGCACTGTGGCTAACCTCCCTAGATGTGGACGGAAAAGAAAAATTGACAAGAGATTTCAACGCAAAATTGTGCGGATGTTGGATAAAGAACCTCGACTAACATCCAAACAAGTTCAAGCTGCCCTGCAGACCGAGGGTACAACAGTGTCAACCCGTACTATCCGTCGGCATCTGAATGAAAAGGGACTGTATGGTAGGAAACCCAGAAAGACCCCACTTCTTACCCCGAGACAGAAAAAAGCCAGGCTGGAGTTTGCCAAAACTTACCTGAAAAAGCCTAAAACGTTTTGGAAGAATGTTCTCTGGTCAGATGAGACAAAAGTAGAGCTTTTTGGGCAAAGACATCAACATAGAGTTTACAGGAGAAAAAAAGAGGCATTCAAAGAAAAGAACACGGTCCCTACAGTCAAACATGGTGGAGGTTCCCTGATGTTTTGGGGTTGCTTTGCTGCCTCTGGCACTGGACTGCTTGACCGTGTGCATGGCAATATGAAGTCTGAAGACTACCAACAAATTTTGCAGCATAATGTAGGGCCCAGTATGAGAAAGCAGGATCTCCCTCAGAGGTTATGGGTCTTCCAGCAGGACAATGACCCAAAACACACTTCAAAAAGCACTAGAAAATGGTTTGAGAGAAAGCACTGGAGACTTCTAAGGTGGCCAGCAATGAGTCCAGACCTGAATCCCATAGAACACCTGTGGAGAGATCTAAAAATGGCAGTTTGGAGAAGGCACCCTTCAAATATCAGGGACCTGGAGCAGTTTGCCAAAGAAGAACGGTCTAAAATTCCAGCAGAGCATTGTAAGAAACTGATTGATGGTTACTGGAAGCGGTTGGTCGCAGTTATTTTGGCTAAAGATTGTGCAATCAAGTATTAGGCTGAGGGTGCCAATACTTTTGTCTGGCCCATTTTTGGAGTTTTGTGTGAAATGATCAATGTTTTGCTTTTTGCTTCATTCTCTTTTGTGTTTTTTCATTTAAGACAAATTAAATGAAGATAATAATACCAAAGAATTTGTGTTTGCAATCATTTTCAGGAAGAAACGGAGTATTATCTGACAGAATTGCAGGGGTGTCAATACTTTTGGCCACAACTGTATGTGACAAATTTAATCATTTACTTGCATGCAGTTGTTGCATTTGTGCACTGAACACCTTAGTATTTCATGATACATCATTTCACACCCTTTTTTTTTGTGACAGTTTGCATGCAGTTATACTCTGTTGTATATCAATGAAGAGTTTTTTCAGTGTTTTTTTGTTTAGATTTTTTTTGCATGATTTTTTCTTCACAATCACAAGTATGTGGTGGACACATCCATCATTACTGATATAATTTTTACATTTTTTATATCATTTAGATCATGTATTTTCACATGCAATATGCACTTTTGTATTAAAAAAAAAAATTAAAATTTTTTTCACGTTTTCATGCATTGATTTTCAAACAAAGTTTGTGTGTTCTTGGTACTTACCTTACATTTTCTCTGTGTTGTTCTTCATCAAGTTCCGTTAGCTTGATGTGTAAAAAATTTTTTTACCTTTTTATTACACTTTATGAATAAAGATTTTTTTAATCTTATATTATATACTTTTTTGCAATTTTTTTCATCTTACCTCCTAGTAATTTTCAGGAGGTTGTGTGTATATAGGAGACAGGTAATACAGCTTGTCAGTACTGGTAGACAGTATACAATACACAAATACTGGCAGGTATTAGCAATGCAGGGTATTATCACAAAAGTAGCAATGATAAAGGATGCTGTTATGCATTATATAAGAGCTGAGCAATATAACATACACAGCAGTAAACGAGAAAGATGTCTAAAACACTTAATGGTTGCAAGCTTGCACTGACTGAACAGAGGATGCTTAACTAGAGGATGCTTATAACATACACGTAGTGAAATAACATCAAAGGAGCTGAGCATGCATTGCAAACATCATGTGGGTTGCATTATGGCTGCTAACACAGATGCATAATTA